>NC_052396.1:16894630-17194630 GCF_009389715.1 Phoenix dactylifera | reverse complement strand
CTCTCTTTTATTAGACTCCTCATCAAGGACAACTCTCACTCTCTCTTTTTTTTTTCTTTTTTTCCGCCACTCTCCTTTTCTCAAGCCATACCAAAGGAGACATTAAATGTTTCTTTAAATTTTTAAATAGAGAGGGATGTTTGTTTCCTACTCAAATGCAACACTTACTACAAGATAAGGATAAGACTTGTCACTATTAAAAGATAAGGACAAGACTTATCACTACAACATGATAAGGATAAGAATTCTTGTACAATAAAACTAGCAATAATTCTCAATACTCCTCCTCATTGCAAAGTTCATGCTGACAATGCCCAGCTTGTTGCGCAAATCTTAAAACTGCCTGGCCATCAATCCTTTGTGAAGATATTCGCAAGCTAATCTTTTGTAGAAACTAGAAGCAAATCAACCTCTTCATCTGCAATTTTTTATCTAATAAAATGATGATGAATTTCAATGTGCCTTGTCTTTGTATGAAATACTAGATTCTTCGTCAATCAAATTGCACTCTCATTATCACAATAAAGAGAAACAATATAGTGAGTATCCTAGCCTAAATTACCAAACGACCATATTAGCCAAGTCAACTCTTGAACTGCCATCGTGGTTGCACGACACTCAACCTCTGTAAAAAGTAATGCAATAGTAGGTTGTCTTTTATTGCACCAAGAAATAATACCAAATCTCAAGCTAAAAGAATAACCAGTGGTAGGCCTACATGTGCCTACATCACCAGCATAGTTTACATCTGTAAAATTTACTGACTCGACTTTTTTCTCAAAATCTAGATTCTGGGTACTGGTCCAAATCAGGTACCAATAGGTATGAAGTAACCCTTACTTATTAATGGTATATAAAAACCATAATCAACAGTCTTAGCAATATATCTTAGGATTTGTAAAACTGTATCAAGGTGTGGCCATTGATGACACTGCATATATTGGCTAACAACGCTAACTACATAAGAAATATCTGGCCTTATGATAGTTAAATAGATCAAATTGCCCACAACATATCTATACATGGTAGGATCATCAAAAAGTTTGCCATGCTCTATACTAAACTTTAAATTTTATTTAGTTGGTGTCCACATATTGTTGCAATTAACCAATCCATACTTATTCAATAAATCAAAAGCATATCTTTTTTGACAAATAAAAGAGCCATCCTGAAGCTTAGCTACATCAATGCCAAGAAAATATTCCAATTCACTAAGTTCTTTCATCTCAAACCATATAGATAGCTATCCATGAACACTACGGACCTCATCAATGTCATCACCAGTAACAATCAAATCATCAACATAAAGACAAACAATTACTATACCTTTACTAGTATACTTCACAAATAAACTAGAGTCTGCAGAAAATGGAGAATAACCACAAAATAATAAATACTCTGTAATTTTTTCATATCATGCTCTAGATGCTTGTTTGAAACCATACAATTTTTTTTTAAATTTGCAATCAAACTCAATATGAGAGAAGTCATTAGAACCAGAAGGCTACAACATATAAATATCCTTATCAAGATCATCATATAAGAAAGTATTATTGATTTCCACCTGCCACAACGACCAACTTTTGCTTGCTACTAAGAAAATAAGTACTCTAATAGTAGTTAATTTTGCCACTCGGCTAAAGGTCTCATCAAAATCAACTCCAAACTTTTGTAAAAATTCTCTTACTACAACCCTAGCTTTATAGAGTTCAATAGTATCATCACTCTTCCTCTTTACCTTATAAATCCACTTACAAAAAATAAAAGAAACACCACTAGGCAAAGGAACCAAATCCCATGTCTCGTTCTTCTTAAGAGCTGAAATCTCTTCTTTCATGGCATTCTTCCAAACACCAATGCCTTTGGCCTCATCATATGAAGTGGGTTCTAGCCAATCAACAATAGTAGAAGCATAACAATAAGCAATAGAAGAAGAATTCCAATCTCCATACTTGTCAACTGCTTTCTTCTTTCTCTTGTTTCTTGTAATGGTAATTGACCTTTAGAAGTTTCAGGTTCAACTTCATATAATTTATGTCTTCTTCTTCTTTAACACTATGTTCATTTTTCTTAGCATTTGAGGCATGTACTCCAATTTTTCATGGACTTTTATCCTAAGTAGGCAAAGATGAAGAAGACTTTGTTTGTTGAGCTGAAGAATGGGAAGAAGGTTCATCAATTTTTGTGGAAATAACACCCTTTTGAGATACTCAGTCTTTATTAGAAACTGATCTAAACTCATCAGCTGGAAAATAGCATCCATCAGAAGACCATCAAGAAGAGCTCTCATCAAAAACAACATGTCTGGAGATATAAATCTTCATTGTTTTAGGATTAATGCATCTCCAACCTTTTCTAGCCTCACCATAGCTATAAAATATACATCTGGCAGACTTAATATCTAACTTATTAAAGAATTAATGTATCATAATAATGCCCAAAGCAAACACATCCAAACACACGAAGATGAGAAATATCAGGGCATTTTTCAAACAATTTTTCATACGAAGTCATATTATCCAAACTTCTCAAATGTCCTATTAAGAACATAAACTGTTGTCTGCATGCATTCAGCCCAGAATTTATGCTTCACATTCTTTGCATGTGTCATACTGCGAGTGGCCTCAAATAGATGCCTATTTTTTCTGTCTGCCACAATATTCTGTTTAGAAGTGTTTGGGCAAGTAAATTGTCTACTAATGCCATATCTCATCAGATAGAGAATTTCTTTAAAATATATTCTCCACCACTATCGGTTCTTAAGCAACCAATTTTTAATTGAAAGAGATTTTCAACCAAATTTTTAAATTGGCAAAATTTCTCAAACACTTCTGCATTCTCTCTAACAAAGTAAACCCAAACATATCTAGAGAAATCATCAATAAAGGTGGCTGCCTACCTCAAACCGATAAAAGATAGAGTACTAATTATTCTTGTAAGATCTGGATGTATCAACCGTAGTGGCTGAGAATATCTTGTTCGGCTCTCTTTAAAAGGTAGCCTATGTATCTTTTCATACTGGCATCTAATGCAAATAGTGTTAGTATTAACCTTCATTTTGAGAAGCCCATTAACTAGTCTCCTATATCTTGAAGTCTGTCATAATTCACATGAGCCATCTAGCATGCCATAAATCAGTGATGTCATGCTTAAGAGTCCGATCAATATAAGAATTACCGACAGACATGATATAAAGCTTGTTTGCTTTTCCGCATTGAGTAATAAGCTTTACAGAAGCTTTAACATTAGCATAGATCTCCACAGTGTCAGGTCCAAATAAAATGGAATATCCTTTGTCCGTAATTTGTGAAATGGAAACCAATTTTTTCTTCATGCCAAGCACATAATAAACATTATTTACGAAAGCAGAAGACTAGTAGATGATATGAGAGATATCCAAAATAGAATAAAGTGAATCATCGATAGTAGCAATAGCATCAAAACCAGTATAATCATGTAGAGAATCAAATATCTCTCTATGACCAGTCAAATGATTAGAACACCCAGAATCAATAATCCAATCACGAGCAAAATCAATATCTGACACATGACAAAAAGTAGAAACACATGCATGCTGGCTATGAAGACAACTGTAATCAATAATAGTAGTTGTGAGAGCCCAACTACCAATTTTCATCTCTCCCCCAAGCTTTGAAGTAGAGGATGCAACATTAGATTGTTTAAGCTTCATCTTGCAATCTTGAATTTTGTGGCCAAATTTGTCAAACCTATGACAATTTTTCTTGAATTTGTAATTTTTTTCTGATTAAGGATTTTATTCTTCTCAAATTCTCCAACTGGCCTTTTTTCTAAAATTTTAAATTTGTTATTCTACTTCTTATTTTTATTTTTACTCTAAGAAAGTACGGCCTCTTTTTTTTAGAGAACATAGTCAAATCACGCTTTGAGTATTAAGTGCTTCTGGATTAACAAATATATTTTCTAACTCTGCTAATGTAGGTTGTTGAGCCCATCCAGAAATAGCAAGCATATAAGCACTATACTCTTTATTCAAACCACAAACTAACAGTCTATGTTGTTTATTTTTATCATAACGAGAGTTTGGATCGAGCATACCAAGCTCATCAAACAATATCTTTCCTTTAAGAAAATATTGGGAGGTTGTAAGATTACCTTATTTGAGATAACCAATCTCGTTTTCCAAAAATTGAAGCCGAGCCTCATTAGACTTCTAGTGGAGGATAACAATAATATTCCATATTATTTTCAGCTCCTCTATCTTGAATATGCTGACGATTTTCTTCATTCATATTAGTCCTGAGAATATACATAGCATTTTCAGCTTTGATCTTCAACGTTTTTCTCACTTCTGCATTGTCTGGTGGCTTCAGGTATCTGTCTCATTCACAATCTTCCATAAATCTTGCCTGATCAAATAAAATTTGATGTCCTCCTTCCAATACGCATAATTGGTATTGTTCGATTTTTTGATCCTAACGCACAACAAATTATTAGAAACTCTTTAACCACACGAAGCAATGAACACACGAATAACTGATCTCCAAGCCTATGTCTCTGATACTATGTAGAACGGCACACTATGCGGCCTAAATTGATCGTGTCGGCCCAAGATCTAGAATAAACACTAAACAAATAACAGAAAAGAGATGCTGGAAGAAAAATAATTAGGAGAAAAAAAATGCTTTATAAAAGAATGAGCCACACTAAAAAGCTCTCTCTCACTTCTCATCAAGAAGGACAACTCTCACTCTCTCTTTTTCTCTCCTTTCTCATGCCACTCTCATTTTCTCAAACCACACCAAAGGTCCTTTTAAATATAGTGAAATGTTTGGGATAAACCTTATCACTACTAAAGGATAAGGATAAGGGTTCTTGTAGAATAAAACCAGCAATGATTCTCAATAGAACTTCATCCATAGTCCGGTTTAATTGGTTTAATCATGAAAAGTTAAGCAAGTTGGTTTCATAAATGTAATCATCAAAAGTTGGTTTAGTAAATTCAAAATTCTAACATAATTAGTTTGTTATATTAGTTAAAATTTAAGGGGTCTTCAAATCAAGCATAGCTTACGCATAAAAAACCATTGTCACTGGAATGATGTATTAATATATGTGGGACTATTTTTCCCTTTTTTAGAAAGCTTAATTTATACATCTATTCATTTATTGGATATTTATTTATTGTTTAAGGTCATATGGTTCTTTTCACTCTTTATTAAGTGTCATAAAATTGGGTTTTGGAAGTGGAGCTTTTTTTTTTCATTTTATGTTATATATATCAAAGTTGAGATATAAGTGATAAGGCCCAATAAAAACTTCTTACCCCAGTTTGCGGTAAAGTATTTAATTCCTATTTATTTGTTGTCGTTTTCCTTGTTGGTGAAGCAATCTAGGAATGAAATATTGACAACGTTCATTCTAAACACGTATAGTAATTTCTGGATAAGGAACACCTTTATATCGATATTATCCTATTGTAGCTCTCTGCTCAGTTCTCGTATACATCCAAAGAAATTGTTTTATACATTGATGTCTTTAGAAGGTTTTATGTGCTGCCCTTTTAACAATAGTATTTCATGTGACATTAGTAGTGATCAGTACAGTTTGTGGATTTCTTTCCATTTTGAATAAGAAAGCATGCAACCTTCTGCCAGCCTTAACAGTTGGAGTAACTAGAGGGGAGTTTGGGGGAAGTGAATGTGGGCGAAAGAGAAACGAGCCATGTGAGTCCAATATAAAGTCCAATTTTGTGAAGGAGATTGTCAATAATTAGGTGGCTAGGAAGCTAATGCATGAAGGAAGGACAGGAAAGGCTGAAAAATACCTAGAACCAAAGTTGAATCAAAAGAGATGAAATTCTTATAGTCTGGTTGTATATCAATTGGTCATGCATCTTTGTTTTTTTCCATATCACTTCATATTCACATGTCAAACAATTTCGATAAGTCTGGTCACTAATATTGGATTTGGTATCAGATGCAAGGCATGATTCTAGGTTTGCGAGGTTAAGAGTATGGGAAAAAGCATATGATTAAATATAATATGCAGGGTATCTCATTTCCAAAGGGATAGGTACATCAAAAAATTATGTGGAGAAGATATATGGCACGCAACACATATAAAAGATTACAAATTAAGCAGTAGCCAGAAACATAAAATCGCCAATGCAAGAATTTTCTTCCACTGCAATGTCGTTTCAATTCTACGTACTCTTTTTGTCACTCGTAAATTGATAATTTACCTGGTTTAGCCTCTTTCTCTTGGTTGGATGACACATTAAAAAGAAAAGAAGAAGAAACAAAACATGCTTCTTAGCTATAAGGTGTTTTTCTGCATGTTTGCCCCATCCATGGAGGCTAAGATACTAGCACATGTTTTTTTTTTAATTAGTTAATTATTTTTAAAATCATCTTAGCAAACAGCTTTCTATAGAAAAACTGCAACTTTAGTTGCATATATACAATAATGTCTGCATTTTTTTAACCAATTTACATGCGAATTAAAGATGAAGGCACAACAATAAAAAGAGGAGCACACAACTTCTAGCTTGTACCGACCTCCCATAACTTCATTTCTTCATAATTCATGCATTATAAGAATCACAAATTAAGCAAATCAAGTACTAGCTGACTCAAACCATAACTACAGAATGCATGCGACCACTTAGATGCCATATAGTGTTTGTGGATAAGCAGTTCATCCTCTCGATCCCCGAAACCAATTCCTACCTTCTTTGTGAACCAAGAAATTAAGAGCAAACACTACGATAAGGTCGCACTAATGAAAGCATCCACTTTGTCGTTGACTTGCCTCGATAGGAATTTCATGCATATCGGTGGCTTCACTTTAGCTATGGCGAGCACTGATTGAGGTAGCGTCCATATCCCATCGCCGCATATCAAACCGGAGGCCACTGCAGGCGCAAATGCGTCCGCCTGAGCCTTGTTCACCGTCTCCCACACGAACAGTATCAAGCTCCCTACGCACATATCGATGCAAAAGTATGCCCCAATGTAGAAAGGTATCGCCATCGCCATGGGGAGTGGTATAAACCTTGCGACCTTCTTCCCGGAGAAATCTCTTCCCAGGTTGATGAGAATGGCGGCAGCGAAGAAAACGTAGCAGAAAGTGAGGCAGTGCTTCGGCAGCGACGAGAAGCCATCGACGCCGAGTATTGCGATGCCCCGGTAGATAGAGGCGTAGGGTGCTGGGTATTCACTCCCAGATAAGCCGAGGTCATCGAAGGCCTTGTAGAAAAGCCAGAAGACACATGGAGCAATCACACAACCCATTGCGGTGCCAATTATTTGGCTAACAAACATGGACCTTGGTGAGGCCAGCGTCAGGTATCCTGTTTTGAAGTCTTGCATGAGGTCCGAAGCGGTGGACACGATGCTCATCATGACGCCGCAAGCTGCAAGGCCTGCTATCACGCCGCCGTTTGAAGCACCTGCCCAAGCTCCAAAAAGGAAAATAGCGAGCTTTCCATAGGCGGAGGCGAGAGACCAATCGGTGAGGCCGCAACCATAAGCGTTGCAGAAGGCTAGTACTGGTGCGAAGATGTAGGCAAGCAAGACAAAGTACCATTTAAGCTGAGGGAAAATGTGAGGAAGGGTGGCGATGGAGATGGCTGCGATGGCAACATAGCCCCCAAATGCAATTCGTTTTGGAATTTGATCTTTAATGAAGAATTCGGTTCGACGTCGGTCGTTGAAGGATATTGGGGTGGTGGTGGCGGTAGGACGATCATCATCTGAGATAGGAAGCGTGCTCCTGGAACCTTTACTCCGTGCCACGGAAATGAAGGAGAAAATAACTCGAGATAGGACTTTGATGAAGTTGTAGAGGCCATCCCCGAGGATCAGGGCGATGGCTATGAAGACCTGCAGAATGGAAGAAAACATGAACTTGAGAACAGGCTTGAGTGAAAGGTTGCAACTTGGTGAAGGAGTAGTCAATGTTTCCGGAGTACTTTAAATACAAAACCAATCGTGATTCGTGGATAGCTACCCTGTAGCCCTGCAAGCCATGAAGATCGCCTTGGCCGAGACCTGGTGGGTACCAACTGCCCTCTTTTTTACCTATAAGCGGCCACATGATTCCCCAAGAAAGGATGGCTCCAAGGAGAACGGAAATGTTCACAATATATGGGCATATCATTCCAACTCCGACATAAGCTGCGGAAAAGTTGAAGTAAAACCTGGAAAAATAAAGAAAATTATATCACCAAGATGTAGATATATAATCAAGCTAGGACAATGATGATTTTAACAAATAAATCAACTAGGCTTAATTGGGTGCCTAGAAACATTTTTAGTATTAAGCCCCTTTCAGTAAATGAACAAGAAGAGGAAGAAGCAAGAATTAATTGCATGAAGTGATGTAAATTAAGTCCATGCAGATTACGTGTTCTTGTAGGCTTGAAGACCTAATGAGGGAAAAACTTGGAATCCACACTGATCATTGGAACTGTAGAACCACTGAAAGAATCCCCACAGGAAGCTAAAGGTGAAAAACTTGCCTAATGTCCTTACTTGTTTCCTGAAAAAAAAAACAAAGAAAAAGAATAAAATCATACAGCACAGAGGACAAAACAGTAAACATGAAATGTTCAGGCGTCGATCGTAGGTCTTTTAAGCTCTTTTTCGGCAGTTACTTTGCTAGCTTGGCACCCTGAGGAGTGTGAAAGCCATTGATGAGGAATGCTGTTGCAGTACCGCTTGGATAGATCAGTTTGTAGTCGATGATCATGATCTGATGAAAGAAGTTACTGATGATGAATATTTGACAATACTAAATGCACTAATTTGAAAAAGCTTTCGAAACAAAGACATGCCGTTGCAACTTAAGACCTCACTCTAAAAAGTCTGGTCGGAAAGTATTATTTGAATTTTTTTAGCATTGTATAAGTACCAAAAGTCTACCATGTATAGATTCTGATCACATACTCGCCCCCTTAAGCTCTGACATCCTCTTCAAGCTAACAATCCAAATCAAATCACAAGCACCATAATTAATAACTATAGTCAACCCCCATAAATATGTGTTGCGGGCCATAGGCCGGATCCGCTCTGGTACCTTTTGTTACCATTTGTTATAACCTAAAATTTTAATCCAAAAAGTCTAGTCAGAAACTATTATTTGAATTTTTTAAAGTACCAAAGGTCTACTTATAGAGATTCTTACATACCCCCCCCCAAATTAAGCTCCGACATCTTCTCCAGGCTAAATATCCAAATTTATTAAAATCTACCTAAAATCTCAATCCAGAAAAGCTATCCGAAAGGCGTTATTTAGGTTCTTTCATCCTATATAAATATACAGGACCTATCTCGTACATAGTCTATATAGGACTAAACATATGGCCGCACGGATGGAGGAGTGTCCTATTATCCATGAGCCGACCCAAACATGATTGGGTAATACGGTATAATTTATTGCATAAAAACATTTAACTACATAAGTCAAGGAGAAGTACCTTTCTGAGGGGCACAAGGGAGAAGAGACCAAGAAAACTAACGACGAAGAGAAAACCAATTATCCACCCTAATCTTGGGTCTTTGATGTTTTGTGCATCATTGTCTTCCGTTGCTTGTCCGGCAATTCTTCCACTCATGCCGAAAAGGTAACTGCCAAAGCCACCTGCATAGAAGGATACAACACAATACAAGGAAAAGGCTTTCAGCCAGTGAGAGAGCGAGAGGAGCGATAATTATTATAAGAACTAAAACAATTAAGTAGGATACCGGCTTACCGCTGAAGGCGATGCCGGAGGCGGCAACCACGCACGTCTGAATGACGGTGTTCTCCTGGCGGGTGAAGGGCTTCTGGAGGCAGCCCGTCATCTGGAGGGCTTTGGTCCACAGCCTGACGAAGAAGAAGCCGAGGAGGCCGGCAGCTATGTTGAGCGAGGGAACGATACCGGTGGTGAGGCCAAGTTTCATCACGATAAAGCTGAACATGATTGCGAGGAAGGCGGCCACCGCCAGGGCTCGAAACGTGAGCTGCTCCCGCCAGGGCGGCACCTCTTTCCCCTCGAACACCTTCTCGATCGGCACCGTTTCCTCTTCTTCTCTCCCTTCTTCCGTCGTCTCCTTCTTGCCCTTCTTCCTCCGGTGGCTCAGCTGGCTCATCTCCTCCATCTCCTCCTCCTCCTCCTCCTCCTCAATGGCTGCCTCGTGGTTCGTGACGCCACCCTCTAGCCTGCCGTTGCCATTCTCTTCCGTGCCCATTTCAGACCGGACTGGATCAGAGAGGGATGAGATGAATGGCAATTAAAGATGGGTATATAAGTGTTGTATATAGCTCTCTCTCTCTCTCTCTCTCTCTCTCTGGAGCAGGAATCTGAATCTCTCGCTATTTATAAACTCATCATAGAGTGGGAACTTGATTCCTAGCTGCGTGGAAAGAATGGTGCATACTGCCGATGTGTATGGCCCGTGATGGTGAATTAATGAATTAAGGATGGTAGCCTCCTGGAAGTGGCCGCTAAGGAGCTGCTTAAATGGACGTTTACGAAGGGGACATTTGGATCGACGATTCAGCCGAGGACAAACTGATCATTTTAGTATCATCTTTTTTAACTGCGAGAACAATGGCCGGGGAGAGGCGTTCACATTGAACGACGTAAGGGACACGGGGCCCGGCATGCTTCCAAAATGGAAGAGGCTCGATATTTTGCGATTAATTAAGTAGGGGTGCAGGTGAGACAGGGTAGAGCCGGATCTATTTACTAGGGACCGGTGTCCTTATATGGAAACCCATATGAGGCAGGAATCCTAGGTTACGCACAATCCAAATTAAAAACATATGGATGGAGAATCCACCATATATATCGATCCGATGGAATCTCTATGCCTTGTGGGGTTTTTGCTGGTTGTTGGGAAGTTCGAGCGATTAGTTTTTGCGAACAACCAGGAAATGGAAATGGAGCACAGCCGATTGTAAAAATGTCAGACAGGAACATACAGGAAATAATGGCAGGAAACAGCTCACGCAAGTTCTGTACATGTATTTCAGACCAATTTTTCCAAGAAATGGGAAAGTTGAAAACTTCTAGTCCTCAAGTGGAACATGCATCGCGGCGGGTGGACTTGTGGCTTAATTGGAAAAGAGTCCAGGAATTAATGGGTGAAAACGACCTCTGAGGCTTAGGTTTGAGGTGTGGTGCTCTTTGGATTGCAAGTCTCGTTTTTGGCCTAAAAGAACCCTAATGGACTTCAGGTGCTGAGAATAAAAGGCCTGATCAAAGAAATGAGGTTGCAGAAAGAGAGTGGATATGGTAGAATTTGGGTACCTTGGAAGAATATTGTGTGAAAGAAATGTTCAAAATTCATGCTTAAGGTAAGAGTGTCAAACATCAAGGACTGCAGATAAATCTGAAAGGAAGAGATTCTTGCAAGCCGGATTTTGAACCCACTGACTGCAGCCGCACTGTTTTCAATATAGTTCGCCATTACGATGTCAAACAATCCCATTAAGTTTGGTCATTAATAATTGGCATCGGTACCGGATGCACGACATTTTATCATATCTGCAAACAGCCCTCTCTCATAAACCTTCAGCTTTATTTACATATCTATGGTAATGTCTGCACTTTGCCAACCCATTTACAATTGATATACCAAGACACGAGAACTTCTAGCTTGGTGTATTCCCCCTAGAATATTGTGTGAAAGAAATTTACAATCTCTGCTTACCTAGTTGATCCCTGAATATATTCCTTATTTTTGGTTTCTGGTCTGCCCCAAGATGAAGAAACTACGATAACTTGGCAATGAGATGATCCACTTCGTCAATCTATTCCCTTGACAGGAACTTCATGCATATCGGCGGCTTCACGTTAGCCAGAGATAGCAGAGATTCAGGTAAAGTCCACATCCCATGACCACATATCAAACCAGAGGCCACTGCAGGACCAAATGCATCTGCCTGGGTCTTGTTGATCTTTTCCCACACAAACAATATCAAGCTCCCTACACACATATCAATGGCAAAGTATGACCCAATATAGAAAGGTATCGCCATTGCCATAGGGAGAGGTATGAACCTCGCCACCTTCTTCGGGGACAAATCTCTAATCAAGTTAATGAGAATAGCAGCAGCAAAGAATATGCAGCAGAGAGTGAGGCAGTGCTTTGGTAGTGATGAGAAGCCATCGACACCGAGTATTGCTATGTTCCGGAAAATAAGGGCATTGGGAGCTGGATATTCACTATTAGGCAAGCCAAGTTCATTGAAAGCCTTGTAGAAAAGCCAGAAAACACATGGAGCAATCACACAACCCATTGCGGTGCCAATTATTTGGCTAACGAACATGGACCTCGGCGAGGCTAATGTCAGGTATCCCGTCTTGAAGTCCTGCATGAGATCTGAAGCTGTGGCCACAATGCTCATCATTACACCACAAGCTGCAAGGCCCGCTAGCACACCACCATGAGAGGCCCCTGCCCAAGCTCCAATAAGAAATATGGCAAGCTTCCCGTAGGCGGTGGCAAGAGACCAATCAGTGAGGCCAAAACCATAGGCATTGCCGAAGGCTAATACAGGTGCAAAGATGTAAGAAACCAACACATAGTACCATTTCAGTTGAGGGAAGATGTGAGGAAGGGTGGCAATGGAGATGGAGGCAACAACAACATAGCCCCCATATGCGACTGATTTTGGAATTTGATCTTTAAGAAATATTTCAATTCGGCGTTGGTCATCAAAGGATATGATGGTAGTTGTGGTGATAGGATGACCATTATCTGAGACAGGAAGCGTGCTTGTGGAACCTTGGCTACGCATTATGGAAATGATGGAGGACATTGTTCGAGATAGGACCTTCAGGAAGTTGTACAGACCATCCCCAAGAATCATGGCAATGGCTATGAAGACCTGTAGAAGACAACATGAATGTAATAACAAGGTTGAGTGTAATAACCACAACTTGGTTAGATTTACTTAAACAATTTCTGGGATTGGTAGTTTTAGTTGAAACACGAGCAAGAACAACAGAAGAAAGAAAAAAGAGGGGATAATCACCCTATAGCCCTGCAAGCTGTGAAGACTGCTTGATGGGATATCTGCAGGGTACCAACTGCCCTTCATATTACCTATAAGAGGCCACATGATTCCCCATGAAAGGATGCCTCCGAGTAGAAGAGATATGTTCACAATGTATGGGCAGATCATTCCAACTCCAACATACGTTGCGGAGAAATCAAAGAAAAACCTGTGGCAATATTAATGTCTTATCAGCAACATGTAGATTATCAAGATACAAGAATGATGATTTTAACAACTAAATCACTTAAAGTTAAGTTCTTTCTTTTATTTATTGAGAAGATATATACAAATATCTTACATATTAAATTAAGGCCCCTTTACTGGAGGAAATGAATGAAATGAAATTAAAGTTGAAGCATGTTACTTGTTTTCATAAGCTTTAAGACCAAGTGTAGGGAAGGCTGCAAATCCACAATCATCACCAGCAGTGTAGAACCACTGGAAGAATCCCCAAAGGAAACTGAAAGCAAAGAACTTGCCCAATGCCCTTACCTGTTTCCTGAAATATACAACAGATTCATGTAACACAAGGGGAAAACATTAAAAATGCAAAAGGTGCAGACGTAGTTGATTCATAGGATCTTTTAGGAGTTACTTTGCTTTCTTTGCACCCTCAGGAGTGTGGAAGCCATTAATAAGAAAAGCAGTTGCAGTACCACTTGGGTAGATCAGCTTGTAGTCAATGATCATGATCTGAAACATATTTTTGATTAGAAAAATTAACCAAATCACCAACCAAGAGAAGCTTATGTGAATTAAAGACAGGAAATCTCAGAGTTTTAATTGCAATCAGTTGATGGATTGAATGCATTGACAGTTTTCCATCGAGACACTTGAAACACTAGATATATATGTTGGGGAAGAATTACCTTTCTTAGAGGCACAACGGAGAAGAGTCCAAGAAAACTAACGGCAAAGAGAAATCCAATCATCCATCCTAATTTTGGATCTTTGATGTTCTGCTCATTGTTCGCTTCTGATGCTTGATTGGCAATTCTTCCGCTCATACCAAAAAGGTAATTTCCAAAGCCACCTGTTCATAAGGATAGAATTGTATAATTGACACCCAAATCACTAGAACAAACAGTACTACGTACAGACTTATCTACTGGTGGAAATCAAGCATCCCATAATTTTGTTTCTAGAAGAACAATGTAATACCCTTGTTATGTCACATTGTTTTGAACAATGGCTTCTAGATCTAAGTGAATGAGTACATGTGAGATATGGGAGCCGACTTCAGCCCCGTTCCTATTTTGGGAGGACCGGAACAGAGGATCGCGATTGCGATCCTCTCCGGCTCCTCCAGGGATGATCAGGGTGAAGGCGCCGCGGGTATCCCGCGGCACCCCCCTCCAGTCAAACCGCGGTCGCGGATTTCGCTCAACCGCCGCGATTTTCACGGCGGAGAGCCGTTACAAGGGATGATAAAAACCCCCTTCCTCTTCCTCCTAAGACCACCTCTGAGCCCTCCTCCCTCTCCTCCGTCTCCTCCTCTTTCCTCCTTCCTTCTCCTCCTTTGTCTGGTGACCGGCGTGCTCTCCCGGCCGAGCGCCGTCCGAATCCCCTTCGCGGCCTTCCTCTGTTCCGTAATCCATCCCTCGGTCCCGAGCGCCGCCGCCGCCGCTTGACCGCCGGATCGAGCCTCCCTCGGCCGAGATCTGGCACCTCCGTCGACTGCCGGTAAGCCCTCTTCCCTTGTTGCTCTTCGATCTAGCCGGAACATGCTTGATTTCCTCCCTTTGTTTTGGCCCCAAACCGAGACCATGCTCGATTGTTCTCGACCCCAGCCACCGCAACGGCTGCCGGCCGCCACTGCGGCCGGCTGGCCGTCGACTGGGCAACGACCCCCCCCCCCCACACCGGTCCCTTCTTCCTCCTCCCCCTTCCCCTGTCCGTGGGGGTTTGGGGAAGATGAGGGCCCTTACGGGCCAAACGGGGCCAAGCATGGGCCCTGTTCACTGCGCGCCCAACTTGGGCCCGGTTCGAACCCGAAACTCGAAAAAAAAAGAGAGAGAGAAAATTCGAAACCCGAAATCCAGTTCAGACCGAAAATCCGGAACCCGAAACCCGAAACCCAAACCCATTTGGCCAATAAATGAAATTTTGCAGTTAAGCCCTTGACAGTGTATTATTTCACAAAAGAACCTTCTGTAATTTATGTTTGATCCCTATAGGAAAGATTTATTACCTAAAGATCCTCAAATATATTTATTTAGTTCCTTCACTCAAGTTTTATTATAGAACAGTACCCTGTAATTAAGTATTAGTCCCTAAAATAAATTTTATTGCATAAATGATCCTTTTAGAGGCCAACTTTGGGGGCCCTATTAGGCCGGGTCTATGCGGGCCCATTGGGTCGTGTCCGATGTGGACCCTATCAGGCCATGCCCTTATGGGCCAACCGCATCCTCCAGAGATAATTTTCTCATACAGAGTTTGTTTTCATTATACTAGGTACCAAAACGGAGTTCTCACAACTACTATGAGATTATATCTACCGCTAAGGGGTTTGTTGCATGTAGTGAACGTGAGCCTACAACAACATTTGGGGTCTAAAAATGGGCAGATCAAAGTAAAAATTTTCTTTTTAAGGGAAGACTTTGACCATGCAAGGAGGAATTAGATGATGCAACATAAGAAAAGGTTTATGTAGAAGTTGAGATCTAGCTCTATAAACATTTTATCTTTTTTGATTATTTTTGCTAGTCATAGCTATTTAGGAAAAGTTGAAGCCAATTTATAATTAGAAGAGGAATCCATCTCGAACTTTAGGATTTGGGCCTTTCTAGTATAAATAAAGGGATTGTAATTTATTTTATTTATTTAATCAATAAAAGAAAAGAAGACTTAGAACCCTATTTTAATAATTCTCTTATTTTCCGTTATTCTCTTTGAGAGATCTTAGATGTGCAGATAGAAAGAATTGCTTCCACTTCTCTCCAATTGGATTAATTTGGCATCGAGTCTAGCATCCAATCTTTGTGAAGCCGTAGTTTATGGACCATACCCATAAACAGTACAATTAGGCAAGAGAAAAGCTTTTAGTGTTTGGAGTACATCAAAAGACAAAAAAGGGGATAGCTTTTTCCTCAGTGGATGATGACATGAAAAGCCGTCTCTCTCAATTAGAGGAGAAGAATGTACAACTTAGAGTTTACAATTCAACCGATATGTTTAGCTCCAACACCTAGTACTCCTGTTGCAAATCCATCTTTGATGTCTAGTAATGACGAACGGTTAGCAAAGAGAAGGATTGATTCATAGGTACTGAAAATCTAAACAGAGTAAGAGTTTCCCCATTTTCAGTTTGAATTTTACATTTCCCAACCCTAGCCCAACCCAAACCAACCGAGTCTCAAGGTTAGAATTTCTCTAACACATCCTAACTTGGCCCAACCCCTTCTTCAGCTAAATTCAGATTTAGTTGGATTATTCAGGTTTGAACATCAATTGGGTTATCAAAATGAATAAAAATTTAAGAGAAAATGTTTCGTTGTTTCTGTTAGATTACTAGTTGATTGAGGCTTCAATAGTTCATCAATTCTAATGACACACTTATACCTAATTTAATAAGACTAGGGATATAATAAGATAAAAAATATATACAATTAACCCATATGAAATATGAATATGAATTTGAAACATATACATGAATTATTTATTAATTTATATATTGGGTTGGGTCTAGTTGGGTTCACCTTGGGTTAGAGTCAGGTTTGGGTTGGCCAGGCGTTTTGAGCCCAAGCCTAACCCAAAATATAAAACCTTAATCTAATCCTACCTAATGAACGGGTTGGGTAGGCAGTTTCGATTGAGCCAAACTCAAGTTGCACCCCTAACAAGAATAGGAAGTCGACCTAAATTTGGACTCAACCCTCAATAATATAAACAAAGAACATGTGTAACAATTATGGGAAATTAATGAAAGCAAAATGGGTTTAAAACCCTACTTTTGATTTTAATTATTTTAATATTATTGGTATGTCCAAGTTGACTGAATTGAAGGAATTGCTTCCTTCTCCATCCAATCAAATCAAGCTGAAGGTGTGCATGTTGTCTAGTTTATATCCGACTTTGACCTGTTGCTAGGAGATGGCTAATACCCTACTTGACTTTGTCAACCCTTCATGACTAAGGTGAGGTGGGACCCAACCAAACTTGACCTAATTGAACCCTAAAGGATGGGTCCATAGCTGACATGACAAAAATTGGCCAGCTTGAATTAAAATATCCATCCACTCATGGTGTCATGTTCAAATATCACTTAACATGATTTTATAACAAAGTAGAGAGAAAAAATTCTGCGCATCTGTCTAAATGCTAACAATGCCCATAAAAAGATAGTGGAAAAGTTGAATGAAGCTTGCATACCATTTATGGACCACCATCATCATTTGTCGACAAGTTTTTTTTTCCAAGTTTGAATTTATAAAAATTTTCTGCCATTCATTATTATCCATGAAAAAAATTACACAAACCTTATATTATGAATTAAAAACAAAACATAAATCCAACTCCCTATCTAACATCCACCATGACTCCTTCAAGACTCCAGTAAAAGAATAAATCATAACTAAGTCATATTGTTAAAACTAGAATTTCGATAGTGTGTAGCTGAAATGATAGTTCGATGACATTTTAGATTGGCATGAATAGTTGTTTTTTTTTTTTGTTAAAATAGTGATGTGCACATGCCATGCATATGGAGTACTTGATGGGTTGTCATGGCACTATCAATTGCTAGTAATGAACTCTATAGACAATACTTATTTGATAAGATCTAAACATTCTTATAGGTTATTGTTGAATTTTGACATTCATCAATAAGGATAGAAAGACTTACCCATAGATGTTTTCTCAAGTAATTTGAAATATTTCACCCAACAATGATATTCACCTATTCTTTTCTTTAAGCACACATTGCCTTTTAAATATTCAAAAAATTCTCAATTACCAAGTAGAATAATAAATAGACGAAGTACTAGATGGTTCGCTGTAGTAACATCAATCATTATTGTGATATGTAACGAACCTTATTCACAACATCTATTTGATAAGTTAGGACTGGGGAGGAGAGAGAGGTCGTAAAATAAAATAGAAGGAAGGAATATGGAGGAGAAACGGTTTAGGATATTCAATAATTGGAAGTTTTTTCTTAGATAGCTAAGGTGGATAGAGGGGTGCTAAGGTAGAAAATCTCTCTTCGTTTATAAAGAAGAAAGGAATAGGAGCAATTGGATATGAGAGAGAGAGAGAGAGAGAGAGAGAGAGAGAGAGAGAGAGGAGGCAAAGTTGTAAGAAGAGAGGGAATATGTGAGAGAGAACATGAAAAATGGATAGAACTTAATTACCACATGATTAGAGTTAGATCTTTTTGCAAAAATGTTAAGAAGGGAATCAATGGGATTTTAAGAAATTAAATGAAGAATTTGTTATTTTTTTATGCAATAGAAAAAAAGAGGTTATTTGATTTAGAGTATTTTGGTCAATTATACGAGTACGACCAATTATTCCTAGTTTTTGCTTTTAGAAATATTGTAGATTTAGACGGTAGAAGAGTTTACCTCTATTGAAAAAAAAACTATTGAAATGATGGATTAGA
Organism: Phoenix dactylifera; assembly: GCF_009389715.1. Classification (NCBI taxonomy): domain Eukaryota; kingdom Viridiplantae; phylum Streptophyta; class Magnoliopsida; order Arecales; family Arecaceae; genus Phoenix; species Phoenix dactylifera. The sequence continues at coordinate 17,175,993 of NC_052396.1, read as the reverse complement.
TCCTAACTCGATCTACGAATATATATCATGCATGGAACTTGACATATTGTGTTTGGCAATCAGAAATATTATTGTGTTAACTTGGAAAAAGTTGGGAGTTAGATAGAAACAATTATTCACATCAAAGAATGGACATGCCTCAACTATCTATCTAGCATTTAGATCATCAGGGAGGAATAACTCAAATGACCATCAAGAATAACAATCTTTGATTTATGGAATGAGAGCTAAAACAGAACGGTCTTTGGCCCCATTCTGAAGTTTGTTTTGTATAGCAAGTACCATAATCACATTTTGTTTGGAATAACCATTCCTTTAAATAAAGGAACTATAATTCCACTCCTAATGAAAAGTCTCCCAGGAATGGAAATGAACGACATTTTGATATGAACCAATTGGCAACATTTATGATGTAAAAAGGAAATAAATGAATTTTAGTATAAAGAAGTTAGAGGCATTTGCAGAATAAAATAAAAAATGGATGATCCATGAATATTTGAATCTAAAAATATTATTTTGTTGGTATAAATTAAAAAATGTAAAAATTACATCCATTATAACATTAAATTATTTGTTACATAAAAGTCTATTATGTATATCATAGCAAATTTGCGCTGTGCAATGCACTGCAGAACAAAAAAAACTTAATGAACAAAACAGTATAAATCAGCAAATCATATTAGATATAAATTAAAAGCTGACTAAATATAAAAATAACTAAGAATAACCAGATAAATATATACAAATCATAAAATACAAGATAAATAGCAAATCAAATAAAAATACTAAAAACATTACATATAAATATTAGAAATATGCTAATTCAAAATATGAAATATGAAATAAATAAAAATATAGAATATAAAATTTTAAATAAAAATAAAAATCGGTACAAATATGACTAATACAGAAGACAAAAATGCATAAAAATATCATTAATAATAATAATAAATAGAAATAGAAGATAAAAATTGATATACAAATTATGAGAATAATAACAAGAAAAAAGTACCCAAAAAATAATTATAGATATAAGAAAATATACTAATTAAAATGTCGGATATGAATAAAAATTAAAATAAAACAATATCATAATTAAAGGATGTTATTTAAAAGTTTGATATGTAAGCGTAATATCACAAGAGGCCCCAAAAAGAAATATAATACTCGTTATTTTAAAATTTGGTTATATTTCTTAGTAACTAAAAGATATATTTTAAAAGTTAACATAAAATTGATTCTACTCTAGCATATCACTAGCTAAATTATATCTAAGAATTACCATTCTATTTCCATGCATTTCTTCATATCTCAATAAATGGAACAGGAATGGTGCATGATTCCAATTTGTTACTTTCCACTTTGCATTTCATTCTAATAAATCCATTCCAGTCTTTATTTCATTCTTCCAACACAGATTTAGTGTAAGACCTTTTGCCCATAGTTTGCACTGCCTGCACAGGAATAATCTGGACACGTTCAATCGACCCTTGATCACTTAGTTTAAGGCTGCTGGCATGAGCAGCATGCTGACTAGGAAAGCTAAAGCCACACGGAAAGAGTTTTTATATCCAATCCGGACATAACTTACGCATGTTAGATAGGTTCCATGAGGCTTTCTAGCAAAAACTAGCACTTAGCAACTTGAAGAAAAATACTCCAAAGGATAGCTTAAATTAGTCTAACAACTACTGAATTATGATCAGCTACCCAATTAGATACCTAATTATTCTTGGGTTTATTAGTAGGTGTCGCTTTGAGGTTATCAATTCAGTTTGGATTTGGATCCGATAGATATACTTTCTATCTTCTTGGGCATGAATAGAAACATGACATACCTAACCGAACAATATGGGATGCACCGTACTCAATTCGGTACCAATATATGGTATGGGAGGTACTGACACTCAGTACGTTGAATCGGCTTCATAATGTACCATATCGATACAGTGACAGCAAGACATAGACACACACAGAGTCAGCGGTAAACCCAATCCAATCCTGACCTATTGACATTTGACACCCCCGGCTGCAAAATATTATATATATATATATATATATATATATATGTATGTATGTATGTATGTATGTATGTATGTATGTGTGTGTGTGTGTGTGTGTGTAAACTAACTGATCATTAATTAAAAAAATGAAGTCGTGTGCTTAAAATATCGTGCTGCGTTCCAAAAAAGCAGTTTAGAAACGAGGGAAATAAGCATAGTCATTATCTCATTGATAGAGGTGAGAGGGAAAAAGCAGCAATTAATGGTGAACGGTGAGGAAACACAAAGGGGAAGAGAGAGAACTGAGAGCAGCAAAGTTAAGTACCGCTGAAGGCGATGCCGTAGGCGGCGACGCAGCAGGTCTGGATGACGGTGTTCTCCTGGCGGGTGAAGGGCAGTCGGAGAAGGCCCGTCTTCTCGAGGGCTTTGGTCCAGGTCTTGATGAAGAAGAAGCCGAGGAGGCCGGCGGCGACGTTGAGGGAAGGGATGATGCCGGTGGTGAGGTTGAGCTTCGTCACGATGATGCTCAACATCACCGAGAGGAAGAAGGACACCACCAGAGCCCGCAACGTCAGCTGCTCCCTCCACGTCGGCACCCGCTTCCCCTCGAAGGCCCTCTCGATCGACATCGCTTTCTCCTCCGATCTTTCTCCTCCTTCCCCTTCCTCGGTTTCCTTCGTGTTGGTCTTCCTGCGGCGGTGGTGGCGGCTCATCTGGCTCATCTCCACCACCATCCCATCCTTCTCCTTCTCCTCCTCCTCCTCCCCTACCATGTCTGCCTCCTGATCCGTGGCCCAGCTCCCTCGCCTGGCATCGCCGTTTTCTTCGGTGCCCATTTGGGACTGAGCTGGAGAGGATAAGCTTGCTTGGTTTCTCTTGGTGCTGTTTATAAAGTCATTGGTCAGCTGGATCTACATTTCCATTGGCTGCGCGGAAGAAACGGCGCCAACTGCCAACACGATGAGGGCGACAGCGGACTGATTAATATCCGTCCAATACCGATAGAAAGTTATATATTCAAATATATATATATATATATATATATATATATATATATATATATATATATATATGAATAGATAAACTATCTCATAAGACTATTTAGTACCACTGAGGTGGTGCCAGGTGTGACGTACTCACCTTCGGATGGGAAGGATATAAGTAAAACGGAATTTACCCACATCGAATATTCTTCTGGTGGGGCGGGGGTCAAGTAGGGGCTGCTACGCGGGGGTGGGCTGGTCCCTTCCTCCCCCTACCTCTTTTTTCTAGCAAAAAAAAATAAATATATATATATATATAAGTTACCAGTAATCATTTATTATACAAGGTATATTGCTATATGTTAATTTAGGTGCTATAAGGCCTTGATGCCCTTTTCATAGTTTTAGCATTTTTTTTTTAATTGAATTCATAGTTTTCGTATTGGCGTTCACATTTGGAAGGATAGGGTTGCTCCTATACGCAAACTAATAACAAAAATTATCTCCTATTGGTTGTGAGATGGCTCAACACTAGCTTTAATGGATGGATTTGATCGAATCACGAGTGATGAACCAGTTCTTATAAATGGCTGGACCGGTCACATGACTCGGACTATATATTGAGTCCAGCCCATTTAAGATGGATGGAAATCAATTTTGGATACCCATCAAGAATATTATATTTTGAAAAGTTAATCAAGCTAAAACAATCCATAATTTGAGAACTTTATCCATGAAACATCTAATACATACGATCAAAATTAAATCATGAACAACAGGCGGCATGACAAAACTTGACTAAAAATTGAAAAGATACGCAGAAAATCAACTTAGGTGGTGGATGAGCGGCATGCCTTGTTGATCCCTGAATCTATTTTCTGTTCTTGATTTATTGTCCATCAACTTTGAGGAAACTATGTTAACTTGGCAATGAAATCATCAACTTGGACGTTCACCTTCCGAGATAGGAACTTCATGCATATAGGTGGCTTCACTTTAGCCATAGCCAGCACAGTTTGTGGTAGCGTCCATATCCCATCACCACATATCAAACCAGAGGCTACTGCCGGCCCAAATGCATCCGCCTGTGCCCTGTTCCTCATTTCCCACACAAACAATATCAAGCTCCCTACGCACATATCAATACCAAGGTACGACCCAACATAGAAAGGCATCGCCATTGCATGCCATTGGGAGAGGTATGAACCTCGCTACCTTCTTCTCTCCAGCCAAATCTCTTATCAGGTTAATGACAATAGCAGCAGCAAAGAATACGAAGGAGAGAGTGAGGCAGTGCTCTGGCAGCGACGAGAGGCCTTCCACACCAACTATCGCCATGCTTCGGAAAACAATGGCGTTGGGAGCTGGGTATACGCTATCAGGCAAGCCAAGGTCATTGAAGGCCTTGTAGAAGACCCAGAAGACGCATGGAGCAATCACACAACCCATCGCAGTGCCAATTACTTGGCTGACAAACATGGACCTTGGAGAGGCTAATGTCAGGTATCCTGTTTTGAAGTCCTCCATGAGATCTGAAGCTGTGGACACAATGCTCGTCATGACGCCACAAGCTGCGAGGCCTGCTATCACACCACCATTCGAATGACCTGCCCAAGCTCCAATAAGGAAGGTGGCAAGCACACCATACGTAGAGGCAAGAGATCCATCAGTGAGGCCGGTACCGTAGGCATTGCAGAAGGCTAATACCGGTGCAAAGATGTAGGAATCCAAGACATGGTACCATCTGAGTTGAGGAAAGATGTGGGGAACGGTGGCAGTGGAGATGGCAGCAATGGCAGCATTGCCCCCATATGCCACTGACTTTGGAATCTGATCTTTAAGAAAGAATTCAGTTCGACGTCGGTCGTCGAAGGATATGGTGGCGGTCGTGCTGGTACGACAACCATCATCTGAGACAGGAAGCATTATTATGGAATCTCTGCTTCGCTTTGTGAAAATGAATGGAGAAATTGTTCGAAATAGGAGCTTGACGAAGTTATAGAGACCATCTCCAAGAATCATCGCAATGCCTTTGAAGATCTGCAGGATATGAAGAAGAAGAAAAAAAAAAGACTTAGTAACAGGGCTAACTTGGTTGGTGTACGTAAACTTGTTCCTGTGATTAGAAGGTTCAATTGAAACTTGAGCTGCCAGAACAACAGAAGAAGAGGAGTGGAGGATAGTTACCCTATAGCCCTGCAAGCTCTGAAGACTGCTTGATGGGATATCTACAGGATACCAACTGCCTTTCTTATTACCTAGGAGAGGCGACATGATTTCCCATGAAAGGATGTGTTAGAATAAGTGGCTCATATTAAGTGGTATTCTTATTTGAGTGGTACACTGATATTCTAACGGAGCGGAGCGAAGCGACGGAATATATTTATCTTTGGGATAATTATGTAATATTTTATTTTACCAGGGATGCTGATAGGGATTGGGACTCTAGGGTTAGGGTTTAGCTATAAATATCTTGTAACCCTTGTTATTTGGTGACAGAAAAAAAGTTACGGCCGTTTCGCTCCCGTGGACGTAGGCACATTGCCGAACCACGTAAATTCCTGTGTTCAATTTCTTCTTTCTCTTCTTCCCTGAATTTCTGTGCATTATTCTGTTCGCCGTTTGGATCCTGTATTTTCCGCAACAATTGGTATCAGAGCCTCAGGTTATATTTCCTGCGGCCGTGGGCGGTGCTCTTCACGCGGGGAGATCAGAGGCGTCTTCTCCCAAGCCGAGGAAAGGCAAGAGGTTTTTTTTTCTCCCGGTGGGTTCTCTCTCGAACGCCGTGAAGAACCAAGAGAAGAGAAAGGGGTTGATCCAAGCCGTGGGAGGTGGTTCACGTGAAGGGAAGGGAGATTTGTTTTCTCTGTTTCACGGGGGGGCTGAGGGGTTTGTGTCCTCTCTCCCAAGGCTCTCTTCCCAAGTCGTGGGTGTTAATTCTTGTGGGATCTCAGGGTTGTTCCCAAGCCGAGAACAACACACAGAACAAAAAAAAAAAAAAACAAGGAGGAACTTCTTCTTCTTCCCGTCGCGTGGGTTCTTTTGGGCGTCTTCTTTCCAAGACAAAATCCCCACGGTGCTGTGGGTGATTTCTGCTTCACGTGAAGGGGGAAACTTTGCTTCACGTGGAAGGCTCATATTTTTTGGGTGTCTTCTCTTCCCAAAACGAGAAGAAGAACAGAGGAAGGAGCGTGAGAGAAGGAACGGAAGTCCAGTGGTTTCTTTTTTTTTGGGCGTTCTGTTTCACAGGAGGGGTTGTTCCAAGCCGTGGGAGGTTTTGCTTCAGGTGGTGGGTTGTTTCTCCCAAGGCGTCTTCTTCCCAAAAACTGAAACCCAAGTTTCTTCTCCCTGTGGTGGTTCCTTGTTTGCGGCGGCTTCCGCGTGGAAGGAAGAAAAACTCCCTGTTGCAGTCCACGAGCGAGGAAGAAGAAGCCCCCGTGCGCCTGTGTCTGCCCGCGTCCTCCGGTTGCTGCGCCGTCGTGCACCCGTGCCCGTGACCGCACCGCCTCTGCCGCGCGTCCAACGCCGCGCGTGATAGATCCGGAAGAGGAGTCTCTCCCGTGCGCGTTCTGACCTAAGAAGAGGGGCGTTTCTGGTATTTTTTTTATTTTCATCAGATCCTATTTTTCTCTAATTTATTTTGCAAAAAAAAAAAGATAAGATTGTAGAGATGTCTTCTGCGAAGTTCGATGTGATAAAGTTCGATGGAACTGGGAATTTCGGGCTATGGCAGAGGAGGGTGAAGGATCTGTTAGTATCACAGGGTATGGTAAAGGCCCTGTACGGAAAGAAACCAGATGACATGGGTAATGCAGAGTGGAAGGAATTGGAGGCTAAGGCTGTTTCAAATATACGACTTTGTCTGGCTGATGACGTGATGTATCATGTCATGGACGAGGAATCGCCGGCGGCAATTTGGTCAAAATTGGAGAGTCGGTACATGTCCAAGTCGTTGACGAACAAGCTCTATCTTAAGCAGAAACTGTACGGTCTTAAGATGACAGAGGGTGCTGATTTAAGCCAACATATCAACGTGTTCAATCAGATTATCAGTGATCTGCAGCGAGTTGATGTGAAGTTCGAAGACGAAGACAAAGCGTTGATGTTATTGCATTCTTTACCCGCTTCTCCTACGTACGAAAATTTGGTTACAACTCTGACGTGGGGAAAGGAAACCCTAGAGTTAGAGGACGTCATTGGAGCCTTGTTAGGTTTTCATCAGAGGAAGAAAGCCAGTGCTGAGAGTTCTCAAGGAGAAGGCTTAGTGGTGAAGGGTAACCAGGAGCGTGGAAGAAGCAACATAAGGAATGGATCAAATCGCAGTAAATCCCGGTCTAAATCCAGGAAAAAGAAGAGCATAACATGCTACAAGTGTGGAAAACAGGGTCATATAAAGCGAAATTGTCCTGAGAAAAAGAAGGGTAAAGATGATGACAGATCTGAAGGGTCCAAGTCTGCAAATATAGTGAAAGAAGACACAGAGAGCAGTGATGGTGATATACTTTCAGTTTCGTCCAGTTCAGATCATCTCGCGGATTCTTGGATTCTAGATTCAGCATGTTCTTATCACATAACGCCCAATAAAGATTGGTTTGATACCTACAGGTTAGTTAATTCTGGTTCTGTTTTGATGGGTAATAATGCATCTTGCAAAGTCATTGGAATAGGGAATATCAGAATTACTATGTTTGATGGTGTGGTTAGAACATTGTGTGATGTTAGACATGTTCCAGATTTGAGAAAGAATCTAATTTCATTGGGTACCTTAGACTCTAACGGGTTTTGTTACAAGTCTCAAGGTGGAGTAATGAAGGTTAGTAGAGGTGCTATGACAGTGATGAAGAGGCAGAAAGTAGCAGGGAACATCTACAGGTTGATAGGGACTACTGTTGTAGGTGGAGTTGCTGCTGCAGAATCTGAGTCTGATAATGCAGTCTTATGGCATATGCGTTTGGGTCATATGAGTGAACGTGGTATGCTGGAACTGCATAAAAGAAATTTCCTGAAGGGTATTAAAACTTGCAAACTGGATTTCTGTAAGTATTGTGTTCTTGGAAAACAGAACAAGGTTCAATTCAGGACTGCCACGCACAAGACAAAGGGTATTCTTGACTATATTCATACAGATGTTTGGGGACCAGTCAGAGTAGCATCACGGGGTGGACATATATATTTCGTAACTTTTATTGATGATTTCTCGAGAAAGGTCTGGGTATACTTCATGCAGCACAAGTCAGAAACGTTTGCCAAGTTTAAGTTGTGGAAAGCTGAAGTAGAGAATCAGACAGGGAGAAAGATCAAATGCCTCAGGTCAGACAATGGGACTGAGTACACAGATTCAATGTTCATTGAGTTTTGTGAGCAGCATGGAATTAAGAGACACTTCACAGTACGCAAGACACCTCAGCAGAACGGTGTGGCGGAAAGGACGAATAGGACTATAGCTGAAAGAGCACGGTGTCTTAGGTTAAATGCAGGGCTTGCAAAGAACTTCTGGGCAGAGGCAGTGAATATGGCATGCTTCTTGATTAACAGGTCACCTAGGGCAGCACTAGATGGTAAGGTTGCAGAGGAGGTATGGACAGGTAATGAGGTAGACTACTCCGGTTTGAGAGTATTTGGATGTCCTGCCTATGTGCATATTCCTAGTGAGGAGAGGTCAAAGCTAGACCCGAAGTCTAGACAATGTATCTTTCTGGGGTATCAGAAAGGGGTGAAAGGGTACAAGCTTTGGGATTCGAAGGCAAACAAGGTGGTGATCAGCAGAGATGTGGTTTTTGATGAGAAAGCCATATTGAAAAGTACTCAAGAAGAAGAGAAGCAGATGCCAGAAAGTTGCAGCAGCAATAAGCAGGTGGTGCAGGTGGAGTTAGAGAGTTCTGTCAAGGAGAATAATGTTCAGGATACAGAGACGTCTACCTCAGCCGATCAAGAGCAACATAATATAACCACAGACAGACCCAAGCGTACTATCAAGCCACCAACTAGGTATGGTTTTGAAGATTTGGTTTCCTATGCATTAATCACTAGCAGTGGAGATCCTACTACTTTTCAGGAGGCAGTACACAGCCAGGAGAAGAGTAAATGGATGGGTGCTATGATGGAGGAGATGGAATCTTTGAATAAAAATCAGACATGGAAGTTGGTGGAGCTTCCAAAGGGGAAGAGAGCGATAGGATGCAAGTGGGTGTTCAAGAAAAAGGAAGCAGTATCAGAAAAAGAAGGGAAAAAGTTCAAGGCACGTCTGGTAGCAAAGGGATACTCACAGAGAGCTGGGATTGATTATGATGAGATTTTCTCCCCAGTGGTCAGACACACTTCCATCAGGGTAGTGTTGGCATTGGTAGCACATTACAATATGGAGTTAGAGCAGATGGATGTAAAGACAGCTTTTCTTCATGGTGAGTTGGAGGAGCAGATTTACATGCAGCAGCCAGAAGGGTTTTCAGAACCTGGACAGGAGCACTTAGTCTGTAAATTGAGGAAGTCACTTTATGGGCTAAAGCAGTCTCCGAGGCAGTGGTACAAGCGTTTTGACTCCTACATGATTCGGATTGGCTACAGAAGATGTGAGTATGACTGTTGTGTTTATGTGAGGAGCCTTGATGATGGTTCTTTTATTTTTCTGTTACTGTATGTGGATGATATGCTGATTGCTGCGAAGAGTATAAATGAAGTCAACAAGTTGAAGATTTTGTTGAGTAGAGAGTTTGATATGAAGGATTTGGGCGCGGCCAAGAAGATTCTTGGGATGGAGATTCGCAGGGACAGAGATTCCAGAAAATTGTGGTTATCTCAGGGTAGTTATATACAAAAGGTGTTGGAGAGGTTCAGCATGGGTAATCCGAAGCCAGTGAGCACACCTTTAGCGAATCATTTCAGATTGTCTACCTCACAGTGCCCAAAGACAGAAAAAGAAATTGAAGACATGTCAACGGTTCCATATGCTAGTGCAGTGGGGTGTCTGATGTATGCTATGGTTTGTACCAGGCCGGATTTGGCGCATGCAGTTAGTGCAGTGAGCAAGTTTATGGCGAATCCAGGGAGACAGCATTGGGATGCAGTCAAGTGGATTTTCAGATACTTGAGGAGTACTATAGACCATGGTATCATGTTTGTCAGACAGCAAGATGATCCTTCAGTCGTAGGATATGTTGATGCAGATTATGCAGGGGACTTGGATGACAGGAGGTCGACTACAGGCTATGTATTCACTCTTGCAGGAGGGCCTATCAGTTGGAGGTCCATGGTACAGTCTCTAGTTGCACTATCTACGACTGAGTCAGAGTATATGGCAGTGGCTGAGGCTGCCAAGGAAGCATTGTGGTTAACAGGATTAGTCAAGGAGCTGGGTGTTCAGCAAGGTGGAGTTCAGTTGCATTGTGACAGTCAGAGTGCGATCTATTTGGCGAAGAACCAGGTGTATCATGCGAGAACCAAGCACATAGATGTGAGGTATCACAAGATCAGGGAGTTGGTTTCTTCCGGTGATATATTGCTTGAGAAAGTTCACACTTCTGAAAATGCAGCAGACATGTTGACAAAACCCGTTACTGCAGACAAGTTCAAGCATTGCTTGAACTTGGTTAACATCTCTAGGTGCTAGAGAGGATGTGTTCCAACCTATCAGCGTCAGGTGGTGTCCCAGGTTATTTTTCTCCTAAGGGGTGAATATTCGCCAAGGTGGAGATTGTTAGAATAAGTGGCTCATATTAAGTGGTATTCTTATTTGAGTGGTACACTGGTATTCTAACGGAGCGGAGCGAAGCGACGGAATATATTTATCTTTGGGATAATTATGTAATATTTTATTTTACCAGGGATGCTGATAGGGATTGGGACTCTAGGGTTAGGGTTTAGCTATAAATATCTTGTAACCCTTGTTATTTGGTGACAGAAGAAAAGTTACGGCCGTTTCGCTCCCGTGGACGTAGGCACATTGCCGAACCACGTAAATTTCTGTGTTCAATTTCTTCTTTCTCTTCTTCCCTGAATTTCTGTGCATTGTTCTGTTCGCCGTTTGGATCCTGTATTTTCCGCAACAGGATGCCTCCGAGGAGAATAGATATGCTCACAATGTATGGGCAGATCATTCCGATTCCAACGTAAGTTGCAGAAAAATTGAAGAAAAATCTACAGCAATGCATGATCGTAACTAATTGAGCAAGGAGAATGATGATCTTAGCAAATCGATAAATTAAAGCTAGATGCTTTTTTCTTTTGTTGAAAAAAGTTGGGCGCTTCTTTCGTCAGCAAATTTATATGAAATATCTTACATTGTTAAACACCCTTTACTAGCAGAAATGAATAGATAAGAAAAGAGATATTTGTGAGGGATGTAGAGATTATGCATTGTACGTGTTTTCATAAGCTTTAAGACCCAATGTAGGAAAGTTTGAAAATCCACAGTCATCACCCAGGGGCGGCCCAATACATTTGGGGGCCTTAGGCGAACTCATTAGAAGGGGCCTTTTTTATTATTATTTAAATAATAATTTTTTTAATAAGTATAAAAATATTTTAAAATTTTTATTTAAAAATAATTCGCCTAGCTTTTTGAGAAGCAAAATTACTAATTAAACTTTTATACTCAAGATCCATTAAAATACTATTTTCAATCGATAATATAGCTAATCCATTTAATCTTTCTTGTGACATAGTTGATCGCAAATAAGATTTTATCAACTTTAATTTTGAAAAACTTCTTTCAGCAGAAGCAACTGTTACAGGTATTGTTAATAATATCCTATATGCAATGCATGCATTTGGAAAAGAATCTGTTTTTTTTATAAAACTTAAAATATCAATAGGGGTACTAGTTTCTGTTTGTAAAAATTCTTTTAAAATTTTTAACTCTGAAAACAGATCAATACCATCAATATCAGAATATTCACCATGCTTTAAAAAGTTTTCAAGATTAAGACAACACTTTTTCAAATCATCTTCATTCAAAGATTTTAACTTTCTAAAATTAAACAAAAAACCAAAAACATTTTCATATACGGTAAATTGTTCAAACCTATTTTGAATTGAAAAAATAGCTTGATCTACTATATATAAAAAGTAATCAATTCTAAAAGATTCTTCAGCTGATCTTGTTATCTCATCATCATTATTTTCATCAAAATATTTTTTTCTACGGATCACACGTTTTTCACGAAATATAGGTTCTATTTCCATTTCATTTGCAATTTCTTTAGATGAATTCAAAGCATTCATGAATCCATTTTCCCTATAACTTTTCAAATAAGAAAGAAGACCTTTTAATTGATCTATAGCAACATCAATATGCATGTCTTCAGATTGTAAAATCTTACTAACTGTGTCACCCCCCGGACCCGGATCCGTGACACGACCGTGCTATTGCCGACTATCGCCCACAGTAGCACGCAGCCTCATACAGGGGTAACAGGTAACCAAAAGGATTCAAACTTATATATATATATATATTAAAAGTTTTGCAGTACAACCTTCAAGTTTGAAACCAAAAATACAGAACTTCTATGCTATTCAAATGTACAAAAGTATATAAGCTTCTCCAAAAATACGAAGCTCTGTAACAAAATAAAAATATATCTGGTGGCGATCACTGATGAGGATCTAAAAGAAAACGAAGCATAAACAGATGTGAGCTACACGGCTCAGTAAGTAATCCTGCATAATCCTACCGGATCAACCAGTAGGCTAAACATGTAAATCAGGGTTTGAGAAAGCTGACATGCATGTTTATCTAATAATCATCATGGCATAATATGTATGCAATTTAAACAAAGCAGTAGTGCAAATCACAAAATTTTCATAATATATGCATATGAAACCGTGCCCCCGGCATGCCGTGGTCCTTTTTCTCTCGGATGCTACTGCGAAGTCAGACTCGACCACTGGCAGGGCCAGCTCAGTTACTATTCAGCCACTGGCGGGGCAGGCTCAGTTACTATTCAGCCACTGGCGGGGCAAGCGCAGTTACTATTCAGCCACTGGCGGGGCAGGCCCAATTCCAATTCAGCCACTGGCGGGGCAGGCTCAGTTACTATTCAGCCACTGGCGGCTCAGTCATTCTCAGTAGCATCTTTGAGCCCATTATAGTGCCTCTGGGCTAGCTAAGACTTTATAAACTTACATGCATGATTAAAATATCAGTATCATCATATCGCATACATAGCCATAGCTTCTGGGTTCATGCAAGTTACTTAAACATTGTAACATATCAAGCATGAAACATATATACTTAAAAGAAATGCTGAGGAAACATTAATAACATGACATGATCCAAAACAGGATTAGAACAGGTTACTTACAGCAATTCGTTATCCAAAGTCTTGGTGGCAAATCGTTGATTCCTAAAACCACATTATAGGAATCATATTATTCTCTATTTATTATAGAATTTGGTTCATCTTATCATGGACTTGCTTGGGTCCCAACCAAGGATCTTGGCCCATTTTAATTTAGCCAATTTGAAGCCTTTGGTGTTCATTTAAAGACATTTGGGTCCATATGGTTAATTGGGCTTTTTAATGACAGGGTTGGGCCTGATTTAAACTAAGTCCAGCCTCTTTCAGCCAATTAGGCCCTCTGCCAATTTAATTAGCTTGGACTGGGCCTGATTTACAATTAATTGGGCCTGCTGGGATTACTATTGCATAAATGGGGGTTCAGCCTCAGCCCAATTGGGTTTAATTTAACCCATTTAACTCGATTGGGCTTGAATCAATCCTTCATCGGACTCACCCAAATCGAATTAAAGGATTTAGGCCTAACGGGTTTCGGATCCGGACTCGGATCCGACCCGCTGGGCAGACCCGTTAAGGGCCCTTTCCAGGTGGTTCCAGAGGCTTCCGCCTTTTTTCGTGCGGCCCTCTCTCTTCTTCGGCTTCTCCATCTCCCATCCGCCCGGCCCCCTCCTCCTTCCGCCTTCACCGAACCCTCCCCGGCCTCCTCCTCTCCCGGTGCCTTTCTCCTTTTTCCCTCGCCGCCTTCCGGTTCTTCCCCTCCTCTCGCAGGCGGCGGGGAGGCGAGGCTCCCGATCCACCAGCCCGGAGAGGTGCAACTCTTTCGGGGCGGCGGCAGTGGGAGGCCGGCTCTTCCCTCTTCTCCGAAGTGGTGCCGGAGGAGAGGAGAAGAGCTGGGAGGTGGGTTCGAGGCCGATCTCCTCCGGGAGGACTTCACCGGCTCCGACCACGGCGAGGTAAGGCCGTGGTCCGAGGTAAGTACCCCCCCCCTTTTTTTTGTCTTTCTTCTTCTTCTGTTTCCTTCTTCCCCCTTTTTCCTTTTTCTTGTGGGAGTCTCGCCACCACCTCTCGCCGGCGGAGAGGCGGGGGCGGAGGCTGGCGGCCTTGGGGGCCGCATTGGTCGCCGGCGTGGCCAGAACCGGCGGCCCCCCTGGCTGCCCCTCTGCCCTAGGGCGGCAGCGGCCAGGGACTGTCACCCCGTAGGCCGAGTCCGGTTGGGCTCGGCCCGGGTGGCAGCCAGGCCTGGGCTTGGGTTTCCTTGGTCCGGCCCGCGGCCCGTGGGTCCAGCCCGCGGCCCGTGGGTCTGGCCTAGGGTTTTGTTGTTTTCTTCTTCTTGCCCGATCTTCCTCCTTGTGCCGGTGTGCTCCCCTCTGTTTCATGAATGGAACAGAGAGGAGAACACCCCCACCGAGGGGTTTCCTCCCCTCTTCTCTCGCTTTAGTCTACTGGCAGTGTGCTTACCTTGACTTGGCTGGGTGGAGTCGGGCAGTGACCCTTTCTCGGCAAGTTCCCTCCTTCTTCCCTTGGGGCTGCGGGGCACCTTCCACCTCCAGCTCCAGGATCTAGCTCTCTGGTACCGAATATCAGAGGGTTAGAAGCTTAAGAGGGTATATCCAAGATTAGGGTTAGCAGGGCTTAGGTCTATAAAAACTAAGCTTGTGATTTGACCCCAAGGAGAGGTGGCATCCTCTCCTTGCTCAGGGCTTCGGGAGCCACCAGCTACCCCCCCTCTTCAGGCCAGCTCGAGGCCCAGCTGCCGAGGAGGAGGGAGGTGGCGGGCTCCGGTTGTGCATGCCTGTAGGGGTCTCTCCGTTAGCCATCTGTGATCCTGTCTTTTCAGCCCTCAGGCGGGAGATTATGGCCATCTTGGGCCAGCTAACCCATCCCTGGCCCAATACTATTCAACTGGGCCCTACAGTATTGGGCCCGGTCTGTATTGGGCCCGGACATTACATCCTTCCCCCTTAAATAAATTTCGTCCCCGAAATTAAGCATACCTTGGTTCTCGAAGAGCTGAGGGTAACACTGTCGCATCTCTTCTTCCAACTCCCAGGTGGCTTCCCTTTCAGTGTGATTGGTCCACTGGACCTTAACGTAGGGAATGGTGCGCCTTCGGAGGATCTGCTCTTTTCTGTCGACGATGCGCAGGGGAGCCTCCTCATAGGTTAAATCTCTATTTAATTGCAGGGGCTCATGTGGCACCACATGGCTGGGATCCGGGATGTACCTCTGCAGTAGTGAGACATGGAAGACGTCGTGTACGCCCGATAGCTCCGGGGGTAGGGCCAATTTGTAGGCAACCTTGCCTATCCTGGCAAGAATCTCGAATGGGCCGATGTAGCGGGGACTTAGCTTGCCGTGTCTTCCGAATCGGGTGATACCCTTCGATGGAGAAATTTTTAGAAAGACAAAGTTTCCCTCCAAAAATTCCAAGGCCCTTCTTCCTCTATCAGCCCATCTTTTCTGTCTGTCTTGGGCAGCCTGAAGCCTTTGCTTAATTAGTAGTACCTTGTCTCTGGTGTGCTGGACCAGTTCGGGGCCTAGCATTTTCCGCTCCCCGACATCATCCCAGTGTAAGGGGGACCGGCATTTTCTCCCATAGAGGGCTTCGTAGGGGGCCATCTGGATACTGGAATGGTAACTATTGTTATAAGCAAATTCCACCAGTGGTATATGACTATCCCAATTTCCACCTAGGTCCACAGTGCAAGCCCTCAACATGTCTTCCAGAGTTTGGATTGTCCGCTCTGACTGGCCGTCAGTCTGGGGGTGGTATGCTGTACTGAGCCTCAGTCCGGTACCCATGGCCTTTTGAAAGCTTCCCCAGAATCTGGACACGAATCGGGGGTCACGATCAGAAATGATACTCACTAGTACTCCGTGCAGGCGTACAATCTCGTCGATGTATAATTGGGCCAGCTTGTCTAAAGGAGTACCAATTCTGAATGGTAGAAAGTGGGCCGATTTTGTGAGACGATCAACTATCACCCATACCGCATCATTCTTCCTTACTGTTCTAGGAAGTCCTGTAACAAAATCCATCGTGATGTGCTCCCACTTCCATTCAGGAATTTCTATTGGTTCCAGCAACCCTGCCGGCCTCTGGTGCTCTGCTTTTACCAGCTGACAGGTCAAACATCGGGCCACAAACTCAGCTATCTCTCTCTTCATCCCCTTCCACCAGTAATGTTCCCGAAGGTCCCGGTACATCTTAGTACTGCCTGGGTGAATAGAGAAACGGGATTGGTGGGCCTCTTCCATGATTTCCCTTCTTAGGTCAACATTTGCCGGTACACACAGTCGATGGCCAAACATTAGAGTGCCATCTGGGTGCATTTGGAGCTCGGGTCGCAACCCTTTCTCCACTTCATCCTTGAGCTGGCAGATGTGCTCATCAGACTGCTGGGCGACCTTTATCCTGTCGATCAAGGTTGGTTGTATGCTCAAAGCGGCCAGCAAACTTTTTGTAGTTCGGGTAACCACCTCAACCTGCAGTTTATTGAGATCCCCCTGAATCTGTGGTTGAGTGGTGAGTAACGCGGCGGAGCCCACTACTGATTTCCTGCTTAGGGCATCAGCCACCACGTTGGCCTTCCCTGGGTGGTACTTAATGCTCAGGTTATAATCCTTCAGGAGTTCTAACCACCTTCTTTGCCTCATATTCAATTCCTTCTGGGTGAATATATACTTTAGGCTCTTGTGGTCGGTGTACACTTCACAGTGTTCGCCATACAAATAATGTCTCCAAAGTTTCAAGGCGAACACTACTGCGGCCAACTCCAGGTCATGTGTCGGGTAGTTCTGTTCATAGGGTTTCAGCTGTCTCGAGGCATATGCTACCACCTTGCCATCTTGCATCAGCACACAGCCTAGCCCGTTCTTGGAAGCATCACTGTAAATGGTAAATTCTCCAGTTAAGGACGGCAATGTTAAAATTGGGGCAGAAACTAACTTTTGTTTAAGCTCCTGGAAGCTCCTCTCACACTTGCCGTCCCAGATAAACTTGGCCCGTTTCTTAGTCAACTGGGTCAAGGGGGTAGCTATTTTGGAGAACCCTTCCACAAATCGCCGGTAATACCCGGCTAATCCCAAAAAGCTTCTTATTTCCTTGGCGTTGGTAGGACGAGGCCAATCCACCACCGCTTCTATCTTCTTGGGGTCCACTGACACTCCTTCCTTGGAGATTATATGGCCGAGAAACGCCACACTGTCCAGCCAGAACTCACATTTGTTCAGCTTGGCGTACAGCCTCTTCTCTCGAAGGATTTGTAGCACCATCCTCAAATGGTCTTCATGTTCCTTCCGGCTCTTTGAGTATATCAAAATGTCATCGATGAAAACTATCACGAACTGATCCAAATATTGTTTAAAGACTCTGTTCATCAAGTCCATAAATGCAGCCGGGGCATTGGTCAGTCCAAAAGGCATAACCAGAAATTCATAATGCCCATACCTGGTTCGAAATGCAGTTTTTGGCACATCCTCAGATTTGATCTTCAGCTGATGGTAACCCGACCTCAAATCTATCTTGGAGAAGACTTGGGCGCCTTGCAGCTGATCAAACAGGTCATCGATCCGGGGTAGGGGATATTTGTTCTTTATGGTTATCTTGTTCAACTCCCGGTAATCGATGCATAGCCGCATACTCCCGTCTTTCTTTTTCACAAACAGGACAGGAGCTCCCCATGGCGACGCACTAGGCTGGATGAACTTTTTATCCAGGAGTTCTTGTAGTTGTACCTTCAATTCCCTTAACTCAGCAGGGGCCATCCGATAAGGAGCCTTGGAGACTGGCCCCTCTCCTGGTGCGAGGTCGATAGTGAATTCGATCTCTCGGTCTGGGGGTAATCCTGGTAATTCCTCCGGGAAGACATCCGGATATTCTCTGACTACTGGAATATCTTCCAGTTTGGTCTCTTTCTGGGTATCCACTACACAGGCCAGATAGGCCATACACCCTTTTCTCAAAGCCTTTCCAGCTTTCAAGGCAGAAATAAAGTGTAGTGTAGGAGCATCTTGAAGGGGTATATCGCCCTGAAAGAAAAATTCTTGCTCCCCAGGTATCCGAAATACCACCCTCTTGTGGTAACAATCAATGTGGGCGTGATACTGTGACATCCAGTCCATGCCCAAGATAATATCAAAGTCTTGCATGTCAAGCTGTAAAAGATTTGTCTCAAATTCTTTTTCCCCTATCTGAATTATGCAATCTTTATATTTAGTGTCAACAATTGCGGTTTTCTGAAGGGGTGTAGCAACATGCCATGGTTCCACTAATTTCTCAGATGTGCTATGTAATTGTCTGGAAAAGCTAACTGACACGAAAGAATGCGTAGAACCAGTATCAAATAGAATGAGGGCAGGAACCAAGTTGACCAGAAGTGTACCTGTCACCACTTGATCGCTAGCACTGGCATCCTGTCGAGTCAGTGCGAAAACTCGAGGGTTACCCCTCGATCTCTGGTCCTCTGGTGCAGTATGTCTGGGCTCGTCCTTCTTTCGGCTAGGGCAGTTGCGAGCGATGTGTCCTGTCTGCCCGCAAGAATAACAAGCTCCGGTCTTCTTCATGCAGGTACCCTTGTGGTTTCCGCCACAAGTGGGACAGCCTCTGCTCTGTCTCTTCTTGGGCACAGACCCCTTGCTGCCTCCAGACCCACTACTCGGTGCTCCCGATGACCGGGTCCTCTTCAGGTCCTCCCTCTCTCTCCCGGACCGTGTCAGGTCAGCCTCAACCTTCAAGGCTCGGTCCAGTACATCTTTGTAGCTTGAGAATAGATGGGAGGATATTCGGGACCGAATCACGTACCTCAATCCCTGCTCAAACCGGTTCACCTTACTTCTCTCATCCTCCATGAACTGGGGGCAAAATCGTCCCAGTTCGTTAAATTTATTGGCGTACTCCAGAACGGACATCTGGTCAGTCTGGGTCAGCGTCAAAAACTCATTCTGCTTCGCCAGGTGAACTGAGTCCGGAAAGTATTGATTGTAAAACATCCTCTTAAAGTCCCTCCAGGTGAGTCCGTCAACGGCATAAGCCGTCTCCATGGCCGTCCACCAGTATTCGGCGTTTCCTGTCAGCATAGAGGTCGCCAGTCGGACTGTCACCTCATCAGGAAAGTGGAGGGCTCGGAACATCTTTTCCGTCTCCCAGATCCATGTTTCTGCCGCCATAGGGTCAGACCCACCCTCAAAGGTCGGGGGGTTCAGTCGGCGGAACCTCTCATAGCAGGAGTCTGCTGATGGCATAGCGGCCAGCTGCATCATCTGCTGCTGTTGCAGCACTTGTGCCATGAGCTGATACACTCCGGCTAGGCCTGCCTGACCCGCTGCAGACCATGGAGTATCCGGGGAAGCTGACCGCTCGCTGGGCTCCGGGGAGGGTGGTCTCCGATCGTCGTCCATATCTTCCTAATGATCGCCTAGCAGTCAAAAATTTTTTACAGTGAGATTATGTTAAACTAGCATATTATAACATTTTCTATGACAGTGACATTCTTAACTACCCCTTTCCTTAGGCATGGTTATTCTATTGTTTAACCTAAGGCTCTGATACCACTAGATGTCACGCCCCGGACCCGGATCCGTGACACGGCCGTGCTATTGCCGACTATCGCCCACAGTAGCACGCAGCCTCATACAGGGGTAACAGGTAGCCAAAAGGATTCAAACTTATATATATATATTAAAAGTTTTGCAGTACAACCTTCAAGTTTGAAACCAAAAATACAGAACTTCTATGCTATTCAAATGTACAAAAGTATATAAGCTTCTCCAAAAATACGAAGCTCTGTAACAAAATAAAAACATATCTGGTGGCGATCAGTGATGAGGATCTGAAAGAAAACGAAGCATAAACAGATGTGAGCTACACGGCTCAGTAAGTAATCCTGCATAATCCTACCGGATCAACCAGTAGGCTAAACATGTAAATCAGGGTTTGAGAAGCTGACATGCATGTTTATCTAATAATCATCATGGCATAATATGTATGCAATTTAAACAAAGCAGTAGTGCAAATCACAAAATTTTCATAATATATGCATATGAAACCGTGCCCCCGGCATGCCGTGGTCCTTTTTCTCTCGGATGCTACTGCGAAGTCAGACTCGACCACTGGCAGGGCCAGCTCAGTTACTATTCAGCCACTGGCGGGGCAGGCTCAGTTACTATTCAGCCACTGGCGGGGCAAGCGCAGTTACTATTCAGCCACTGGCGGGGCAGGCCCAATTCCAATTCAGCCACTGGCGGGGCAGGCTCAGTTACTATTCAGCCACTGGCGGCTCAGTCATTCTCAGTAGCATCTTTGAGCCCATTATAGTGCCTCTGGGCTAGCTAAGACTTTATAAACTTACATGCATGATTAAAATATCAGTATCATCATATCGCATACATAGCCATAGCTTTTGGGTTCATGCAAGTTACTTAAACATTGTAACATATCAAGCATGAAACATATATACTTAAAAGAAATGCTGAGGAAACATTAATAACATGACATGATCCAAAACAGGATTAGAACAGGTTACTTACAGCAATTCGTTATCCAAAGTCTTGGTGGCAAATCGTTGATTCCTAAAACCACATTATAGGAATCATATTATTCTCTATTTATTATAGAATTTGGTTCATCTTATCATGGACTTGCTTGGGTCCCAACCAAGGATCTTGGCCCATTTTAATTTAGCCAATTTGAAGCCTTTGGTGTTCATTTAAAGACATTTGGGTCCATATGGTTAATTGGGCTTTTTAATGACAGGGTTGGGCCTGATTTAAACTAAGTCCAGCCTCTTTCAGCCAATTAGGCCCTCTGCCAATTTAATTAGCTTGGACTGGGCCTGATTTACAATTAATTGGGCCTGCTGGGATTACTATTGCATAAATGGGGGTTCAGCCTCAGCCCAATTGGGTTTAATTTAACCCATTTAACTCGATTGGGCTTGAATCAATCCTTCATCGGACTCACCCAAATCGAATTAAAGGATTTAGGCCTAACGGGTTTCGGATCCGGACTCGGATCCGACCCGCTGGGCAGACCCGTTAAGGGCCCTTTCCAGGTGGTTCCAGAGGCTTCCGCCTTTTTTCGTGCGGCCCTCTCTCTTCTTCGGCTTCTCCATCTCCCATCCGCCCGGCCCCCTCCTCCTTCCGCCTTCACCGAACCCTCCCCGGCCTCCTCCTCTCCCGGTGCCTTTCTCCTTTTTCCCTCGCCGCCTTCCGGTTCTTCCCCTCCTCTCGCAGGCGGCCGGGGAGGCGAGGCTCCCGATCCACCAGCCCGGAGAGGTGCAACTCTTTCGGGGCGGCGGCGGTGGGAGGCCGGCTCTTCCCTCTTCTTCGAAGTGGTGCCGGAGGAGAGGAGAAGAGCTGGGAGGTGGGTTCGAGGCCGATCTCCTCCGGGAGGACTTCACCGGCTCCGACCACGGCGAGGTAAGGCCGTGGTCCGAGGTAAGTACCCCCCCCTTTTTTTTGTCTTTCTTCTTCTTCTGTTTCCTTCTTCCCCCTTTTTCCTTTTTCTTGTGGGAGTCTCGCCACCACCTCTCGCCGGCGGAGAGGCGGAGGCGGAGGCTGGCGGCCTTGGGGGCCGCATTGGTCGCCGGCGTGGCCAGAACCGGCGGCCCCCCTGGCTGCCCCTCTGCCCTAGGGCGGCAGCGGCCAGGGACTGTCACCCCGTAGGCCGAGTCCGGTTGGGCTCGGCCCGGGTGGCAGCCGGGCCTGGGCTTGGGTTTCCTTGGTCCGGCCCGCGGCCCGTGGGTCCAGCCCGTGGCCCGTGGGTCTGGCCTAGGGTTTTGTTGTTTTCTTCTTCTTGCCCGATCTTCCTCCTTGTGCCGGTGTGCTCCCCTCTGTTCCATGAATGGAACAGAGAGGAGAACACCCCCACCGAGGGGTTTCCTCCCCTCTTCTCTCGCTTTAGTCTACTGGCAGTGTGCTTACCTTGACTTGGCTGGGTGGAGTCGGGCAGTGACCCTTTCTCGGCAAGTTCCCTCCTTCTTCCCTTGGGGCTGCGGGGCACCTTCCACCTCCAGCTCCAGGATCTAGCTCTCTGGTACCGAATATCAGAGGGTTAGAAGCTTAAGAGGGTATATCCAAGATTAGGGTTAGCAGGGCTTAGGTCTATAAAAACTAAGCTTGTGATTTGACCCCAAGGAGAGGTGGCATCCTCTCCTTGCTCAGGGCTTCGGGAGCCACCAGCTACCCCCCCCCCTTCAGGCCAGCTCGAGGCCCAGCTGCCGAGGAGGAGGGAGGTGGCGGGCTCCGGTTGTGCATGCCTGTAGGGGTCTCCCCGTTGGCCATCTGTGATCCTGTCTTTTCAGCCCTCAGGCGGGAGATTATGGCCATCTTGGGCCAGCTAACCCATCCCTGGCCCAATACTATTCAACTGGGCCCTACAGTATTGGGCCCAGTCTGTATTGGCCCCGGACATTACAAACTGAGTTAACCATTTCTTGCATGTTGAATGCGTCGAATATGTTCTTGCATTATTGGATCAAATTCTGCAATCGTTTCAATAAAACTTAGAAAATTTCCGTTATTGCTTTGATAGATCTTTTCATTCTTTCCTCGAAATGCTAAATTATTTTTTGCAAGATTTTTTACGACAGCAATAATTCTAAATAGAACTTTTTTCCAATGATCCTTCTCTTGGTTTATTTGTTCTTGGAGACTTTTATCAATTGTATTATTTTTTAGCAATCTCACTTCTAAATCAATCTACCTATTCATGCTAATGATATGTTCATTAGTTGTTTCATGACTTTTAAGCTTGATACCTAGATTTTTCCAATCCCTACTTCCTTCATTGACTAATTGACTCGTGCTAGGCTTGGAATCAAATAATTTACAGCAAAAACAATATATTCTATCCAAATCTTTCGAATACACTAACCATTTTCTATCATGTTTTTCACCATTAGGTAACTTACGAATATAATATATCGTAGAAAAGTGTCTATTGTTTTCATCCTTAGGAAAATAAAAATCATAATCCCTAATTGGACCTCTTTCTACTATTAGATCTCTAAATTTTGTATCAATCATTTTCCATTGACCAGGATCATATAAATTTGTAGGAATAGAATTAGTTTCACAATCTTTTTCCTTATTTATCTTATCTCCATCTGATTCTCCATTGTGTTCTTCACTAGATATTGTTTCACTAGCAATCTCATTTTTTAACTCTATTTCGGGTGCCTGTTCTATTGCTAATTCTTGAGTTGAATTTGATGTTGTGTTATGTTTGTTTGTAACAACAAATCTATCTAGAGCTCCTTTTTGAGATTGTATGAGTTTATCGATTTTTCTTTTTCTTTTGAGTTTTTCATACCCACAGTCATATTTTCTATTAGACATTTTAATCTATAAATAATATTATCAAACTAAGCAATTAAAAAAATACCACAAACAAATCAAAATATAAAAAAGTTAAAAATGATAAAACTTAATTGTGTCAAGAAAAACAAACTCGGGTTCCGACAAGTAGTGCCGAACTTAATTGTGCCGAGAAGAAGTGGAATAGTTCCGAACTCGACGGCGAGAAGAGGCCGAATAGTGCCAAACCGCTGAAGTAGTGAAGTCACAACCAATCTACAATTGGACCAAAAAATAACCAATTCTAAATTAATTACTTGACTAAATAAAAATTAATTAGACAAAAAATTAATTAATAAACTAAGTAATACAGTTACTTACTAACTCACCTGCCTCACAGGCTCACACTCACAGTGAACCGCGATTCGCCGAACCGGGGGTCCGGGATCAGTGGGAACCGGGATCAGTGGGAACAGGGGAGGAGGTCGGGAGGTGGGACCGACCGTGGCAGGAGGTCGGGACTCGGGCGTCGGGAACCGGGAAGTCGGGAACCCCGAGGAAGCCGGAGCGGCGGAGGAGCTGAGGAGAGGACGGGGTCACGGGAGGAGGTCTGAGGCTCGGAGCGGCGGAGGATCGTGGGTGGGGGCCCTCCCTGGGCCGGGACTCGGGAGTCGAGACTCGGGAGGAGGTCGGAGACTCGGAAGTCGGAAGAGCCGAGGTGGAAGTCGGAGACTCGGAGTCGGAACTCGGAGGTCGGGAGCCGGGAGGCCTCGCCGCCTCGGTCGCCGCGGAGCCCGGAGGTCGGAGGAGCCGAGGACGGCGACTCGGAGTGGACGAGGAGAGGACGGGAGGCCGGAGACTCGAAGCTGAGGAGGCCGAAGCTCAGAGCCGAGGAGGAGGCTGCACGGACGCACGGTGGACCAGAGCTCGGAGCTCGAAGGCCGGAGCTCGGAGGCTCAGAGCCGAGGACGGCGACGTCGGCGAGGAGAGCTGAAGAGGACAGAAGGTTTTTTGCCGTTTTGCCCTCGCCGCTCTGCAAGCCGATTCTGCCGAGAACCGGAGAAGGTTCCGGCATTAAAAAGGCAGGCCGCAGGCGGCAGATGGGCAGAGAAGGGGGGAGAGAAGGGGGGAGCCGGGGAGGAAATGCCCGTTGGACTTGGCCGTTGCGTTGCCCGTTGCTTGTCGACGACTCGACCGCTCGACGCCTCGACGTTGCCGGTTGCCCGCCCGTTGCTTGTCGACGACTCGACGTTGGCCGAAGGGACGCACTGCAGGCTGTAGGCTTGTAGCGGCGTACGGGCGGAGCCCGGTAGCCGTCGCCCGTCGCCAGTCCGTCTGCCAGACCGCAGACGCTTCACATCCGTGATCCGTCGCCGCCTAACTACTGCAGTACTGCCCAAACCCACTCCCCGTCTGCCATAGCGCCATTATAGAGCAATTAAAAAAAAAAAAAACCGTGGCTGGGTGGGGGCCTTCCCTGGGCCGGGGGCCTTAGGCGACCGCCTCGGTCGCTTAAGGCTCGAGCCGGCACTGCTAAGGATTCATATCTATTCAAATCTAATCACAAACACCACGATTGGCCCATGGTCAGCCCCAATGGATCCATGCTGCAGTGTCCCCTAGTCCACATAGGTTATAGGCCGGGTCCGCTCTGATACTATTTGTAACAACCCAGGACCTCACCCAAAATAGCTAGCTAGAAGGTATTATTTGGGTTCCTTGATCCTGTATAAGTATCCAAGATCTACCCAGCGAATAACCGATGTGGGACTAAACACACGCCCGCACGGGTCCGCACAATGACCATTGGAAAATAATGACTGTGTGGATCTGTCTTTATTTCCTCGCACAAATTCCATCTCTTCGTCCAGCTACCATAATCAAGAATCCACCTAAAGGGAATTATATATCTAGAATATTGTTGAAATGGTTGAAGAGGAGAGGGAAAAGTATGGCCAATAGAAAAATGGAGAAAGATGTCATGTTTGGTTGGAGTTTTCAAAGAAGAAAAATGAAAAAGTAGCATTCCCATAGGATTACAATTCCCACATCCTATGAGAAAGAAAAATTTATATGTGACACGAGAAAGTCCATTTCCTACTGGCTGAAAATTGAGATAATTTTTTTTTTTCAAATGTGCTCTTAAACTTTTAGATAGAATGGGATAAGATTTTTCTCTTTATTAAGAGTATAACATGTGTTTTATGCAACTTTCGAGGGAAGTAAATGCTTAACCAAACATAAACTACTCTAGAATGTGTCACTTTTCCATGATCAATCAACTATGCAAAAATCATGTTTCCAAACATCATATATCCAGATATCAGCTTCTCAAAAAAAACATTCTAGCGAGAAAAAATTCTTCATGCGAATCAAACGAGTCTACTTTTAAGTCGTCAATGAATCCAAGATGTCACTATCATTGGAAACGGCTAGTTTCCGTGATTTCAGGTGACGACATCAAGACATCAATTAGCCGAGTTGTTGCTGAGAGTAGTTAATTCGTTAATTTCGTTTTGATGACAAATATGCTTTTTTTTATATATAGTAATAAATCTGCAGGAAGCTTCTCGCTTCCTCCATTTTTAGATTTTTCTTCTTGATACTTTAGATTTTTTTCTTTTTTTGGCTGAGCAATCCTTTGGCTAGGTTTGCTAGATTTCTTTGTAATCTGATGCTTCATGAGAATTATTTATCTAGAAAACTATTTGGGCTCGTTTGGTTCGCGGGAAGTATTTTCCCTCCTAGGAATATGATTCCTGGGAATCAGATTCTTAGGAAGAGGATACCTAGGAAAGTACTTTTGACATGTTTGGTTAACCATGGGAAAGTGACTAATTTCCAAA
The DNA here is from genome assembly GCF_009389715.1 of Phoenix dactylifera. Classification (NCBI taxonomy): domain Eukaryota; kingdom Viridiplantae; phylum Streptophyta; class Magnoliopsida; order Arecales; family Arecaceae; genus Phoenix; species Phoenix dactylifera. The sequence goes on along the minus strand of NC_052396.1, from coordinate 17,149,630 downwards.
AAGTGCTTATGTTTGGTTGACCATCCACTTTCCTAGGAAAGTTATGTATAATTCCTATTATGCCCTTAATAAAAATTAGGTCTTTAATGCCTCTTTAATGCCTCTTTAATGCCTCTTTAATGCTGAAGGGTTTTTTTGGGAAAAAATAAAAAAGGAGTGATTCCCACCTCATGGGAAAGTAACTTTCCCATGTTTCTCATGGGAAAGACTTTCCCATGAAATGTGGGAATCATATTCCCATGGGAATACAACTTTTCCATCTCTCTCCTTTGAAAACTCCAACCAAACAAGAGGCATTTCATTACTTTCCCGTTGACCACACTTTCCCTCTTCGTTTTCCTGCGAACCAAACGAGCCCTTTATGGAGGAAAATAAATTTTATCATGTTTGGTTGGTGGAAACATTACTTCAAAAAATAACATCAAAAAAAAATTACTACGTTTGGTTAGAGATAATCTTATATGAGAATACCATTAAATTTCCACCAACATCTTTGAATAAACAATCAACTAATAATAATTGTTTTTAGTCTATTTGCTCGCCATATATGGCCTTACTTATATAAATACCAGCTATTTTGAATATTTGAATATATTTACATAAGTTAATAAATATTTTAAATTAAATAAGATATATATTAAAAATTATATTTCTTATTATAAATAAATTTTAATGCATCTTAGTATATAAATAAATATATTAACTATTAATAAATTCTGTGTTTCATTTATTGGTAATTAATAAGTATTTGTCAATTGTTATTATTTATTAATAAATATATTAATAAATATATTATTAAATATATATTAATTATAATATAATTAATATAATATAGATGATGGTATTTTTAGATTACCTTTGTTGGGGAATAAACAAATACCATCTTTTGGATGATATTTATATTATCTTCTCTTCCAATATATATATATATATATATATATATATATATATATATATATATATATATAAGTCATCTTTTATTTTATTTTTTACCCATTTTTTAACCAAATATAATAATCTAACGTGGAATTATTTTTGGATGCCATGTTAGCCCCAACCAAACCGGGCTCTATCTGCTCCCCCGTTCCCTTGCTCTTATTCTCTTCTTCCGATTTAAAGAAGAAGATCTCCAGGTACGGAAAAAAAAATCCTCTCTATCGCTCCCCCCAGTTCTCCTCTTCTCTCTTTCGTCATTCTCAAAAGAAAATTCTTAGATTTGTCATCTCAACAAGTAACTCTCCAAGCGTTCGGTTGCGACTCCGTTAGGGTTTTGTTATCTGGAAGCATGAGGACTCGAAATGCCGACGCTCCCAAATCTGGGCCTGCCAAGAAGACTTCTCCACCCAAGAAAGACTCTTCCGCACCCGCTGCCGCCGATAAAACACCGGAGGCCGCGCCCAAATCCACGCCCAAATCGGGAGGCAAGTCCGCCAAGGGCGCTGCCAAGAAGTCCGCCGCCAAGGCCGCCGCCGCTTCCGCCGCCGCCGCCTCTTCCCCGGCCCCTGTGCCCGCCACGCCCGATGCTAAGCCAGAACCCAAAGGTAGAAGCCCCAGTTCTCTAAACCCTAGGTTTAGGCTGTTGCTGTAGTCCAGGTGTTTGATAATATGTGTCATTGATCCAGTCGAGGAAGTGGCAACTCCGGCCGATGAGAAGAAGCTGGTTTCGGCCGTGAAGTCTCCTCCAGAGAAGAAGGCGAGCGGCAAGGCCAAGTCGCCGTTGGGTGGAAGGGCTGCGGCAGCTGCCCGTAAGGTGGAGGAGGCTGTGGACGAGCCAGCACCACCAAAGGTGGAGGATGCCACGGAAGAGCCACTACCGAAAGCTGAAGAAGATGCGAGGAAGGAGGAGGTGAAGGAGGACGAGGATGCGAAGGCCGAAGCAGTCCCAGATGCGAAGGCCGAAGCAGTCCCATATGCGAAGGCCAAAGCGGTCCTGGATGCCAAGGACGAGCCAGAGAGCAATCCTGTCAGGAATGAGGGAGAAGAGGCTGCGGGAGACCGGCAGATGGAGGAGGAGGGGGAGCCAGAGGGTTTCCAAGAGCCTGTTGAGGAGTTTGTGGGTGGGGAGGAGCAGGCAGCAGGTAGAGAAGGGCAGGAGGCAGTGATGAGGGAAGAAGAGGAAGAAGGTGCACGGATGGAGGAGGACGAACATATTGAGATCTCGGATATGGCTAAGAAGAGGAAGATGAAAAAGGAGCAGGAGATCTTTGTTGGGGGTTTGGACCGTGATGCTGTGGAACAGGATATTAAGAAGGCATTTGAGAAAATTGGGGAGGTTGTTGAGGTCCGGCTCCACAAAGATTTTGCTACCAACAAGAACAAAGGCTTTGCGTTTGTGAAGTTTTCCAGCAAGGAGCTGGCTGCCAAGGCGCTCTCGGAATTGAAAAATCCTATTGTGAGATTTTATTTTTATTCTTGTTTGTTTTGTTCTACGTAGCATTGGTTTTCTTGCTACCTTTTTGCATATGGGAATATAATACTGTAATTAAGTGGAATAGGCAATACAATTAGTTTTTGAGTCTGTAGATATGGTTTGCAGGCCATATAAGTTGAACTACTGCCACATATGGAGCAATATCTGAACCATTTAACCTTTCTGAGTGGCATTTTTGGGAACATAACCGGTGTATAATTATTTTTGTTGATTGTTTAGGAGATTTTGATATCAGAACATGAATATTTTTTTTAGCATTGCTTTTACTCAATATGTTGTTTCATTGATGTAATTGTGTTTGATCTCAGATACGTGGCAAGCGCTGTGGCATTGCACCAAGTGAGGACAATGACACACTATTTTTAGGCAACATCTGCAATACGTGGACAAAGGAAGCTGTATGGTTCGCCACTTTCTATGCAATTTTATATTTAGCAACCACAAGTTATTGTAGAGATGGTGATGATTTTTTATTTTGTTCTTGTGGGATTTTAGATTAGGAGAAAACTCAAGGATTATGGAGTTGATAGGGTTGAGAATATTACTCTTGTTGAGGACACCCAAAACGAAGGTCTGAGTCGGGGATTTGCCTTCCTGGAGTTTTCTTGCCATGAAGATGCAATGCTTGCCTACAAGCGGCTCCAAAAGCCAGATGTTATTTTTGGCCACCCCGAGAGGACTGGCAAAGTGGCTTTTGCCGAGCCATTACGTGAGCCAGATCCAGAAGTTATGGCCCAGGTTTTTTTTTTCTTTTTAACAAATCCATTTTTTGCCCCATTCTTTCCCTTTCACCATGTTTTGCTCTCCATTTTCCAGATGTTGATATATCATGATGTAGCTGTATTTTTTTGGTAATGCAGGTTAAATCAGTGTTTGTTGATGGGCTGCCACCATATTGGGATGAGGATCGAGTCAAAGAGCAGTTTAAAGCGTATGGAGAGATCGAGCGTGTTGTGCTAGCTCGGAATATGTCAACTGCCAGGAGGAAGGATTTCGGATTTGTAAACTTTACAACTCATGAAGCTGCTGTTGCTTGTGTTGAAGGTGTAAATCACACTGAATTGGGTGATTGGAAGTCCAAGGTATCTTTAAACCTGACATGGTTGGATTGGATTATTAACATGGCCATATCAGCACTTAAATTATTATTATTATTATTTTTGTAATTGAATGCAACACAACATTTATAGTCCATGTTGATCTTTTTTCGATCATTCTAGTTGACTTGCATGTTTTGCTATAGAAATCATCAGATGCCGGCAGTTAAAGGAATCATTTCCTTGGACTTATGCCAACTATGAAGTTCTGCTTTTGGTACTTCGAATAATCAATTGTTCTGGTGCACTATTGAATTGATAAATTTTTAAAAATAAGAAGTCATCATCAGAATTCTTTAGAAATCTCAAGTAAACAAGAGGGTGGTGATGTCAAGCTGTTTATGAGCCTTGTTCATGGATATAGTCTTGAATTATCATTATGAAATGGTTTCTAAAGGTTAAAACACAATTTTTTTGTGGATCCCATCCTAATGTGTTCATTGTGAGATGTGAGCATTTAAGGTAATGATCCAAGTTCTAATTGACTCTTATAATCATGTCTAAAAGATTTTATTTGTGAGAATTTTTATTTCTTGGAAGCACTGTTTAGACATTTCCTAAATCTTATAGGTAATAACTCGAAGAACATTATCAAGGTGCTTCCTTTACCAGCCATGTCAACCTTGAAAGATATTGCATGCTTGGCTTGGTTTTATTTAGAGATCCTATCGTTCATGATAGTGTGTGATAATTTGCAAAATTGAGATCTTCAGACAAGACACTGGACAACAGGAGTAAGATTCAATTCATGTACAATGAGAAATTTCCAACCACAAGCATGCTTTCAATTTGATTGCATTTTGTTTGGTATGTAAGTACTTGCCTTGGAGTCGATTTCATGCCCACAGTCTTTTGTTTGGAGTCTTTAGCTTGTCATTCTTTATGGTGGCATAAATAAGAATTTGGATCATCTATGGATACACGAATTGCTTGGCTAGCTTATTATAATATTGTCACTATCTTATCTTTTCTCATCTACTTTGAGTTTATGTTTTGAAGTGATTTAGGGAAATCTTCCTTTGTTAGGTTTTGGGTTTGATCTCCTGAGTTTGATGATTATCACTCTTGTTGAGCTGAATTTATTACATGTCTACTTGGTGGGCTGCGTGTAGAGGTTGGAGAGTGGGAGCTTCCCTTCTGCTGAAACCCTGTTGTTAGAAAGCCCAACTGCCCAAGCCCAAAGGCATTTGGTTCTGGCTTTAGATTTGCCATGTTCTATGTTATCATATCATTAGTGATAGATTGTCTATAGAGAGTCTGGTAATTTGAGTTTTGTTTTGATTTGTTTGGTAGGGAATATGGAGGTTTGCGACCGGAAGCCTTCCACTGAGGAGAGGAAATATCCTAGATTCAGAGGGTGCTCGACGGTTATTTATTTTGATCATTGAATGCTGCCTCGTTGGCTTCTCCATTCTTTTTTTGTCATTTTGTGCATTGTTGCTGCCATTGAATTTCCTCAGAAGATACCATTCTTTTTGACCATTGTTAGTGGTAGCAGTTATAGATCCTCACAAATGATGTTCAGTTCTTGAAGACTGGCCAGTTAGTGTATGCATGCACAAATATGCAACATCTTTACTCTGTCAGATGCAGACGCATAAATGTCTAAGAACATGATCCAATCTAATACATTTACAGGTAGCCCCTCATAGGCTAGGTCTGAATATAGGTAGCAGGTGACATTTTCGTCAAAATTTGGGTAGTGATGTGAAGTTGACTTTGACCAAAGCATTAGACAGTGGTAATAGACGTGATTATATATCCGTGTTCAAATGTTTGCTTCCTCCCACATTTCATGAAACAAGTTATGAAATATATTACTATTTTTTTAAATTACGATTTTTATTATTAGTGATTCAAGCAGACGCCATTTTGCAATATCTTAAGTGACTTTAGTCTTATATTGGCCTACTAATATTTCCTTCTCTTGCCTTTTCTTTTTTAATTGCTTCTATGAGGCATATGTATTAGACATGATTAAAACCAGTGGGTAAGTGTGGCTTCAAACTTCTATGGCTGGTATACCAAAAATTAGAAATGTGGTTTTTTCCTTCCATATTAATATAAAACTTGATATTACTAGAATTAGATATCAGAAAATTATGAATTATGATATCTAATTTTATTACTTCAATTTTGTTTCACATATAGCCAAGGAACTTAACCTCTTTTTATGGTTTTCCAGATGAAAGCAAGAGCTAGACTTGCCAATCCATTACCCAAAACTCAGGCTGTAAAGGGTGGAATGAGTGGTGGTTTTCGCATTGGACACACTGGCATGGGGACTTATTCTAGGTTCGGTAAGTACTAGTTGCCAACTGTTTGAGCTTATGTTTCTTCTTGTACCTTCTATGTTGCTGAAGTTTTTCTTGTGTCAACAGGTAGGGGATTTGGTAGGGGCAGATATGTTTCACATAGGGCAGGCTTTCATGGTAGAAGGGGTTTTAATTTTCGTTGGCGTGGAAGAGGTGGAAGATTTTCTTTTCCACCTGAGGACAATTCTGAAATCCCACCTTCTGAGTTCCATGATAGGAGGCCATTTGGATTTCGAGGTAAGGCACTTGTTTGCTTTGTTTCTTTCAGAGTTAATAGAGTTAAGGGATTATCATGATTTGCTACCAACAGGGGGTAGAGGAGTTTCTACATCAGCAAGGCATGGTGCCTTTGATCGAGGTCGTGGAAGAGCCTTCCCATCCAGAAGGCCACCATATCTACCAGAGGAGGAGTTTGGCGGACCTTTTGGTGCTCGACACCTTGGCGAAGATCCTTACTTTTATGGAGATGTTGGGCATGGTATCAAGCGTTCATTTTCAATGATGGTTGGTATTACATTCTTTTGATGTCTATTTTTGTTGATGTCTGATTCCTGACTGATTGACATGTTACATATTTGGTTCAGGAGCATGATCCTGGTTACTTGGAACCTGTGTCTAGAATACGCCCTCATTTTGATCATCCTGAGCCATTGGCTGGTAGGAGTCACTATCAAGGTACGGATTCTCTGTTCTTTCGAGCAAAGTTGGATTGCACAGTTTTGATGTTACTCCAGGAGGAATTTGTTAATTTTTGCCTGAGTGCCTTATTATCTTTGTTCTCTAGATTCATTGGGAATGGGTGGTCTGTATTCACATGATTATTATGGTTCAGATGTAAGTATATAATTATATTTTTTATACATTTTATTTGGATAAATCTTTTCTGCATGTTACCTTCTTCCCTTTTTTGTATTATACAGTATGGTGGTAGCACATATTCATCTCTTTATGGAGGTGAACGTTCTGGGGGTGGCTACTATTATTAGATGGTAATGCCAGACATTTCATCACAAACTTCCAGTTCCTGTACTGATATCATCTTTGTCCTCTTAATATCTCATTATAATTTTTTTTTTCTTATTGCCAGTAATTTGCAAATGCGGGTATGATGCTGCAGGAGGAAGGGCTTTCTTGATAAGATGATGATCTCAGTTATTCTGTTAGCTATACCTTGAATTGGTTGAACTTTTAGAACTTTTTTGACATCTAGGCTTCCAAGTATACTTTGTTCTAGTTTATTTTCCTTGGAGAAACTATATAGGTTTATGCTGTTTGTATGTGAGTGGTGCTGGATAGCCTATTAATGATGAACTCAATTGGATAGAGTTTCTATTTTTCAATTAACTTTACTCATCAAGTATAAACTCGAAGTCAACTGGGAGATAAAATATATGTTTGGATTAAAGTAATTTGCTCTTTGTTGGTGACATATGTATTTGTCTGTTACTTGGAATGCTGAAGAAAACAAATGGGAAAACCAGTAATTTTGGATTTGTTGCTTTTCTGTTAGAGATGGCAAGGTATATAATGCCCATGGAATTGACTGGATGATGCCATCAGAGATGTGTTCTTGAGTATGAAATGGCATTCATAAAGAGTGCATTTGATTTTATAGTACAAGATAATTTGATGAAACAGCACATGAAGATTATGACTGCAATTTTTTGTGGTTTCCAAGTGGAGAGAGGGGAGTGGTTGTCAATATTATAATTATCGTTGATTCCAGTTTCGTACAAATATTCTAGTAGATATATAAGAGATTGCACTTGCAATTCTTTTCAATGCATTTTTGCTTGTGATGCTTTTATATAAGAGGGATAGAATTAAAGTTGTTAAAGTTGCTCTTCTGGTTCTGGAGCAATTAAAATTCTGTCATCAAGAATGTTACTTGTTCCTTCTGGTGAAAAGTGTATGATCTTGATTAAATTGGAGGATCTCTAAAATATTATCCAATGCCTTTTGCAAGAAAATTGCCTATGCTGTCTCTGTGAGATATCTTTTTTTTTTTGGCCAAACTATATGTTCAAGATTCTCTTCTGACGAAAAAGATTTTAATCTGGGTTGATGGAGATCCAATGGATGTGCCTTTTGGTGTTCTTATTAAGTAATTGCAACATATGTTTGCATAGATTGCGATTGTAATTTGTTTGGTGGATTTGATGATAACCTCTCTTGCAGTTCCATTGACATTTTACTTTTGAGACTTAGTTCTGTGTTCCAAGGAAGCATGAAGTACAGAAATAGTATGGATAAACTCTTGCAACATGTAATACGGCCCTACTTGTTCCCGAGGAGTTGTATCATCATTGATTTGTTCATGCTTTGCAAGCATTGCTGTTGCTGTTGATCCTTAAGACGGGGCCATGAATTTGGTGGTTTTCAGGGTTGATTCTAAATTCATGTATACCATTTTGTGTTGTTTTTAAATTTTTCTTTTAATTTTTAACTGGCCACTAAATGTGACTGGGTGAGTTTATTCTTTGTGCTGCGAGTTGATTGCCTCACATTGTACTGTTGTGGAGTCTAATATTATGGTTCTTCTTGTTTGAATTCCCTTTTTGACGTGGAGCATATGATATCACTGGGATTTAAAAGGTTTTGCTAATGTAATATTGGGCTTTGTAATTCATATAGGAGTGTCAGAATGATACTAATCTGATCATTTTAAAATTGTTATGCTGAAAGAGAGATGATGGGGGTCATCACTACTTCAGAACTCTTAAATGATATGATACATGAACTCTGTTTGGAGACGTTGATCTGCTTCAACATGTTGAGGTCTCTGACTTAGAATGCTCTTTCCAAGACATGATTGGCGATATGATGGGTTTGATAGATGTGATTTTTCATGTTAGATTCGATGTTTCTCTAGTTTTGTTTCCTCTGGAGGTAATTTCAAGTGTAATTTAATATCGATGCCCAACATTGATGTGAAGCTGGGATGCTGGTGAATCTCTTTAAGTTGTGCATGCTGACCAATGTTTTGAATGAAAGTGTGATACTTTTGAAACATGCATCACATATTTCCTTTTTTTGGTTGAATCTTTAGATAAAGAGTTGCATAAGATTTTCTGCTACCAATAATGATACATGGAGCTTCGTGAACCTTATCTTTGCATGCTTCTGCCATTCATGATCTGATGTAATAAGCAACGACAACTCATCCATAACCAAGAAGCTTTGAAACACCAGCTGTTATTTGTGTGATGCTTTGTGCTCCATGTAGCACGCATGCTTTATTTAGATTTCAACTATGAGGATAAAGGAATGGAGGATTATCAAGACCTAGGCTAAGATGGTGCTAATATTTATAATGAATTGATATGAAGTCTTATTAGTAAAGATGATGGACTTCCATGTGGTTACTTTCATATGGTCTAGTGACTCAGTAACTTGTCAAATGATTCATCTCGTCAATCAGTTGTTTTAAATGTTGAAGATCTTAGCATATGAGGAGGTCACCTTGTAGGACAACCATGTAGGTTTAACCATAGAGATGGAGCTGTATCTTAACAGACCTGATTGGGCTACATAAGAATCAGTTAACTCAGAAGTACTTAAAAGTTGTCAAGATCGAAGTGGACTTTGCGTTACTGGATCGGATATAGATATCCTAAATTAAGACAGCAATTTGAAGTTATATTGCATATTTCTATGGGGAAAGACATAACTTTTTTGGGCAGACTGACTCTGTCAACTCAATTTAAATAGTGAAATTTAGAAGTTGTAATTTAGAATACGAGATCACAGCTGATAATGAAATCAACAAATGTAAAGAGTAATCTTGTATGGAATTGTCACACTTAGACGGTACTGGTAGTTGTGGGTTGCAGCATGCCTTTACTGAATTGTTGTCTGAGTACTTTATGGATAGAACAATTCAGTTTAGTCAATATGATGTGGTTAACTTTTTCTCTGGATTGTTAATGCACTGTTTGGTTGCTGATAAAATGAACAAAGGGAAAGAGTAAATCAGCAGAAGAAAAAAATAAAGGAAAATTAGGAGTTTTTTCACTTTTGGCTGAATTAAGAAAATATAAGATGGGGATAAGTTAGCTCAAATTACTTATTTTCTTGTTGTTTTCTCTCAAAATTGTTACATTTTGGAGAAGAAATTATGCCCCTTTGGAATTCTTTTTTCACCTTATTCCTGAAGTTCCCTTTTGGTATAGAATTGTGCAAAAGAAGTTTTCTGTTTAACAAAATTTATTTTCTTTTTTAATTTCTTATCAACCAAATAAATCCTAAAATTATTCTATACATACTGACAATGTATGCAATATCTTGATAGCTTTTTTGGAAATTGAATGCATATTTATATGCCAACATGGTTATGCAACTAAATTTTGCAGTTAGAATCTGAAAAAAAGGTGAAAATTTTCTTTAGGTTCTAAGAATGCCTGGTTCATAATTAGTTGCATGTGATGATATAGCATCCTTGAAGTAGAATAATATAACATATTAATTCTTTTTCACTGTTGTTTACTACAATGATAAATTTTAGTTATATAGTGTCTATTGTATATTTGTGCAAATTGATCTCCATGTATGTACAATATAGTCCATAGTTATTCAAAAACATACATTCTTTAACTGTTTGATATCTGATGTTGCTGTGTGCATGTTGAGGCTGTTATAGTTAGTGATTTCTTGTTGACTTGGAGACCTTTCCTCTAATTATTGCTTTTGGATCATTGGCCTTCTCTGATAGTATCGTTTCTTGACTTTAAATTATTTATGTTTAAATTCTATATGATATAGATAGAGTACATGCTGATACCTAGTGTTTCTGAGTACACCCTATGCACACAGTGACAGGACTATGGTTTTATTAAATATGGTAGGGAAGAATACATCAGTTATTTCTCACATTGTCTGAGGTAAACTTGTTCGTTCTCTGTGGTGATACAAATAAGGTGGGAATGCCAATCTACGAGATTGTGTTTGTTGTTTGAAACAATGCATATGCTTAACTAGTTAATGGGCTAGGGTGAAAGAAAAGGGTTATCATCTGGGTTGGTTTATTGTTAGATTGGATATTTTGATTTATAGTTTGAAGTTTTTCTCGTGGTGGGGAAGTGGAATTAAGGGCACCTAAATGCTTTGGTTGCTTTTGTTTAATTGTAAGCATTAACTTGGTAGATGCACCTAGGAAGGCTTTAGTTCTCTCTCTCACACAGACATAAATGGGTTTTTTTGCATATCACATCCAAGATTTATTGAAATTATATGCAATACCTCCCTTTATACCTATTTGCAAATTGACCTAGGAAATATCAACTTTTTTTGCATAAAGAAGCTTAGGTTATATTGATTAATGGAATGGTGGATGATCATTTTTTTTCGATGTCTGATGGGACCGTTGCAACTTAAGAGGACAAAATTGCTGTTGTTCTCATGGAAAAACTCAAGCCAACACAATATTGAGATAAAAATCTGAAAAGAAACTATTTTTCTTCACCAAATCAAGCTACTCTACTGTACTTTGGCTTAAATAGACCTAGAAGCTAAAAGAGGGTATCCTGAGCAATTGCAAGAATTGGGTTCATTCTTTACCTGCAGTTTTGGAACCAAATTTTGATTTTCTTGGGCTCGATGTTGGCAAGAATTGGGCACTTTACCTATTTTCTTTTCCTTTCATTTTTTTATCCTTTTTATTTCCAAGGGTTTTAGCTTGCCTTGCTATGTTCTACTGGAGCCATTTGCTGGGTTGTTTGGTGGACATTTATGGGGATGTGTTTCTATGATCAAGATGGGACATTTTTTATTTTTTTTTTGCTGAAAACGGATATTTCATACAATACGTGTACGAATACATCCAAGAAAGTCAAAATACAACAACTCACGAAGAGCCTGTGGAAGCTCCCCCTCTCCTCCCCACAGAGTGTACCCTGAGTGGTGGGCCGCATAGGTCGCCACTCAGTCGGCTGCCCCATTAGCTTCCCTAAATACATGCTTAACCAAAAAAGCCCTCCCATCTCCCATCATCATCCGTATATCACGAATCAAGGGGTGGTCTGTACCATCAGCCGTCTCCCCCCTCTGGATCCATCTGATGACCGTGGCCGAGTCACCCTCCAAAATGATCGAGCTAGCCTGCAGGACCATCCTCGCATGGCGCACACCCGCCCAGGCAGCTCGAAGCTCTGCCTCCGGAACTGATATGTCAAACAACTGGCAGCCACCTGCTGCCACTACCCTGGAATGCGGGTCTCGTATGATAAAGCCTGCACCGCCCCGCGTGCCACCATCCAGCACCGACCCATCAAAATTAACCTTGAGGAAGCTTGGGGGTGGGGGCTCCCAGGTGAAAAACACCATCTGATGAGCTGCCGAAGCAGAAGGGGGGCCCCAGGTGCCCTGAGCTGTCAAAGGCCTATCTGAAGAGTGGGTGGGCATGATCTCTGAAGCCTGTACACGAGCATGCTCCGCAGCAAATCGTGGTGACACCCTGCGGTCACCGAGGGTCCGAGCGTTTCTTGCCAGCCAAATCTGATACACTGTGCAAGTCGCTCTAATGGCCTCCTGACTCGTCCTCGTGCTGGCTAGCCACTGCCGCATCGTGTGAAGAAACTGTAGTCGCTCACTCCGAGCCTCCTGCGGGACCTCGGCCCACTGCCATGTGAGCCTCGCCCATATACAGTGGAAGAGCACATGATCCACTGACTCCACGGCCCCGCATGTCCCACACTCCGCGGGGATCCCCCATCCACACCTACTCAGTGCTGCTCTCGTCGGCAGGCGGTCCCAGAAAACTTTCCATAAAAAGAGGGCTACCCGCGGGTGGAGGCCGTACCTCCAGATCCAATCACCATCCGGCCCCCTATCCTGCTCTGGCTGAATGACCCGGGTGAGGTCTCCCAACCTGACCCTGGCCCGGCTCGAGGTGCCCCATACCCTGACATCCGATCCTGCACATCCTGGTAACGGGATGGACCGGATCCTCGCTGCTAGATGTACCCCAAATAGCTGTCGAAGTCTAGCATCATCCCACTCTGCTCCACCTGCCGCCAGAAGGTCGCAAACCCGTAGTCCCTCTGCTGCCTCTATGCTAACCATGGTCGGCCACCTCCCCAATGGGAGGGTGTCCACCCACGGCTCACTGGTCACATCAATGCTCCTGCCGTCACCCATCAGCCATCTGGTGTTCGCTGATGCAGTCAGCAGATACCTCCCAATCTCGCGCCACATGAAAGAGACTCGGCGACCCCGCCCTACTCCCTCTAGGCCCCCACAGCCATATCTAGCTGCCATCACCTGACTCCATAGGCTGTGTGGCTCAAGCAAGAATCGAACCGCATGCCGGGCAATGAGAACCTCGCGCCTCCCCATCAACGACTGCACCCCTAGGCCACCCTCACTGGTAGGACGGCAAACCTGCTCCCAAGCCACCAGATGCACGCCATGGCCCCCACCGTGTGATCCCCACAAGAAACTCCGCAGAAGACGCTCGATCCTCAACAGAGTCATCTTTGGTATCACAGTGTGAGCCATGAGGTACAATGGTATGGAACCCAATACTGATCTAATCAAAGTCAGTCTCCCCATCATGGATAGAGAGGATGCTGTCCATCCCCCCGCGGGTGATGAAAGGGACGGGGTGAGCGAGGTGCACAGGGAAGGAAGGACAGGGAAAGAGAGAGGTCCTGCTGTAGGGTCCGTGATAAGATATCAGCACAAATAATAAACAAATATGGGGATAAAGGACATCCCTGCCGCAATCCCAAGGTGGACTCGAAGAATAGTGTGGGTGTGCCATTGATCAAGATAGAAAACTTTGGTCCCCGGATGCACCCCATGATCCATCCAATCCATCGCCTGTGGAAACCGTACGCCACCAGTGCTCGCTCGAGAAAGCTCCACTTGATCCTGTCGTAAGCCCTCTCCATATCCAGCTTGATGGCCATCAAGCTGCGCCTTTTCGGTGCTCTTTGGAGATCCCACATCATTTCCTGAGCCAACAAAATATTATGTGAAATGTTCCTACCAGCTACAAATGCCCCCTGCTCATAGCTGATAATACCAGGTAAAAGGGGCTTCATTCTGCCCACCATAATTTTTGCCACAACCTTATACAAGGTTGTGCACAAGCTAATAGGCCTGAAGTGACTGGGCTCAACCGCATCCTGACGCTTTGGTATAAGCGTGATGAATGTGGCCTTCCAGTCCTCGGGCATCGCGGCCTGAACGAAAAAACACTGGATAGCCTCCACCACACCTCGGTGGATAATGCCCCAGTACTTCCGAAAGAAAAAGGGAGGAAAACCATCGGGCCCTGGAGCCTTGTCAGTAGCCAGCGCCCAAACTGCCTCCTGTACCTCTTGTGCTAATACCGGTCGAATCAAGGAAGCCCTCTCATCATCGCCAATACCCCTGTCCACCCTCAGAGGGCGGTCACTGTGACTAGCCTCGTCGTCCTCCGTCCATCTGGCTCGGAAAAAGTCAAAGAGGGTCTGCCGAACCGTCTGCTCGCCCTCTACCCGATGGCCCGTCTCATCTCGCAGGGAATGAATCAAACTCCGCTGCCGCCGAATAATCGTCGACCGATGGAAGAACCTAGTGTTGCGATCACCCTCTCTCACCCATTGCACACGGGATTTCTGTCGCCAGAAGATCTCGTGCTGCCGCAGCAACGAGTGATGAGTCGCTAGCAACCCCCGAAGGTCAGACATATCGTCCTCCATGAGCGCCCCTCCTAGGTCTTCCTTCCTCTGTAACTCAGCAATCGAAGACTCAACCCCTTCCAAACGCCGGAAGATGTTACCCACGACCTCACGATTCCATCGGCGTAAACGCCTTTTAGTCAATTCCAATCGGCGCGAGACCGCCTGCATGGCATCGCCACGTACTGGGGTGCGCCACGCATCGCGGACGACATCCCACGACTGAGGGTATGATAGCCAAACCTTCTCAAAACGGAAGGGGCTATGATGGGCGCGAACCGACGATGTGGATAGAAGCAGGGGGCAATGGTCAGAGGCAATCCGAGGAAGGTGACTGACCTGACAGGTAGGAAAACGGAGAATCCAATCTGGGGATGCAAAGGCCCTATCTAGGCGCTCCCAGACTCTGGCACTGCCTGACTGATTATTGCACCAAGTAAACTTAGATCCTGAGAAACCAAGGTCTACCAGGCCATTCCGCAAGACAAAGTCCCGAAACTCCCTCCTGTCCAATCTGTCAGTGTAGGCAGCACCACCCCGCTTCTCGTTCTCACCCTGGATGCAATTAAAGTCACCGACCACAACCGTCGGGATGCCCTGGGTGATGAGGTTAGTAATCTCCTGCCAGAGGACTCTCCGAGCCCTGTGATCCGTACTCGCATACACACCACAGAGTACCCACGGAGGAGCTCCTGGTTTCGATACTACCATAACTACCTGCTGGGAGCAATTGTGGAAAATATCCATCGTCGCCACCCCTCGCCTCCACAAGACCAACATGCCTCCTGATAACCCTCGGGAGTCAACTGCATAGGTAGCCCACTCCCTATCCAAGCGACGCCTAACACGACTAAGCCCCTCACCAGATAATCGAGTCTCGCATAGGAAACAGATCTCCGGGCAATGGAGCTGTACTAATCTCTTAAAGGAGGACATGAAGGACGGCTTAGCCACCCCCCTACAATTCCAAGCCAAGATCATCATGGATCACAGTCCACATAGTCAGCCTCAGATGGGACATTTTTAGGGATGTATTTCTGGATTATGATTGAATGAAGAACTCAAAGAAATCAATTTGGTTGAAATCTCAATAGGAAAAAAATGATCGCAATGTTCAACAAACCCTAGAGAGGGGAAACGGGTTTATGTGACAAGGGGATGGGTCTCTTTTATTGTTCATGGACCCTCGTTGCGAGTAACCAGGGATAGGATCATCATTCACCAGTTCTGGTTAACTAGGGTCCATGTTAATTGGAGATGGAGGCTTTACAAATTAAATTAACAGTATCTAGATCAATTTGTGAATAAGGACAAGGAGAGTTGTTACATGTATTTTTGATAAAATCTTGGGCTTGATATGCAAAAAAACCTTGTATAAATACATATTTATATTTGGAACTAGCAAATGGGAGATATGATATTATACCTTTTCTTGGAACTAGCAAATGTGAGATACAAGAGTCTGAAATTGTTAAATTATTTGCTATTCTATTAGTATTTGATCAAATTTTAGACTCAAAAAAAGTTTGAAAATTAAGATGTTTGTTTATGACAAAATTGCATATAGATTGGTAATGTGGGGGCTGAATCTCAAGTCAAAGGAAGTACATAAATAACTAGATAAATACATAAATAACTAGCTATCTCATAGTTTATTTTACCCCTCATCATGAGGGGGATATTGACAGATTTTAATCCAATTTGTGGGACAATGAATTATTGTGGCTGTTGGTGAACAAGAATCAGAGCAGCCTTTGAAGTTTTGAATTTTTTCAATGATTTTGGAACGGATTTTTTATGTCCTTTTTTGAGCTAATGGTAGGTAGTGGAATGAATTCTTGTGTTTGGATAACCATTTTGGATCAAAGCTGTTGCCGATGAGGTAGGATAGTGTCATGATATTATTGGATAAATACTGGAGTAGAATAACTGACTTTTTTATTTTATCATCTGAATGGTGGTGCTTTGGGTGGCAAGTTAAAACTATGATGGAGAGAGTTGGACAGGTGCTTTGTGGTTGCCTTTTAGCATAAAATATAATTGAAAATTTATAAGATTGTTGAGTCTATATTTTCTATTGATTAGAATGTTTGCATTATAAAGTAAGGATTCATGTAAAATTTTCTTTTCCCCTTAGATTTTTTTAAGGATTGAAGCAATGGAAAACCCCAGCTCTTCTTTTCTATAAACAGTTAAAGAAATCCTTATTAATTGTTGTAAGACAAGACCGGGCCAATTTTGGGGTTCCAGAATCTGATATGAGGTGCCACTGGTTGCTTATCTGAGATGTGGTGGCAATATTATCATTTGTTATAGGTGTGTTGACAATCTGAAGCTGGTTAAAAATTATTCTTTACATGCTATAGACGGATAAACAGCAGGGCAGCATATGCATTCTCTTCTGATCTAGTTACCAAAGTTTATGGAACTTAGGTAAAAAGATGACTGACTGAAGTTATTATTTAGATTCTATAAAGCAGAAATAGGACCAACTTGTCCATGCTGACAATAGTTTAATTTTGTGCAGAGATAACCTGAAAACTTTAAGATCCTTGCATTTTGTGTTTTGACTGATAAATCAGTTGAATGTTATATGTTTCAAAAGTCTTTTAGTTTGTAGTTGGAAGATGACCAACTCAATAAGATGCTGATTTCATGTATTGTAAGTTGAAGACTCTCCCCAAAGGATATTATATACTGATAGACAGCATTTCCTTAAAAAAAAAAAAAGATAACATTACTATCTTTTGCTTTTCTATTTTGTTATGTAAGGTACCATTATTATATTGGTCTTGTTGTAGCAAAACTGAACCAAAATTTTCATTTCAAACATTTCTTGCTTCTATATTGCTTGTGATGAATAGCTTTTAGAGATAGGAGGAAGAGAGGAGCATGATTTGAGAAAGGGAAAACCTGACTTGGGGTACATTAAAAAAGGAATCATGTGGCTAGATGCTGTTATGGAATTGGCTGCAAGTAGTCTTTGACAATGAAGGCATATGGTTTTCTTTTGACCTGAATAGTGTTTTTTATATGTAGGAAAATCTAAACTTTGCATATGCCTTTTCTGGTCTCAACGACATAAAAAAATTTGATGTTTGATGCTTTTTCAGATAAAATTATCACTGATTGGAACATCAACACTATTGCAGTTTGTTGACCTCAAGTTGGGATGCGAGTGGAATTGGAATTCAGTTATCCCAGACTTGATATTGACAATGAGTTTCATGATACGCTGAGCTGTAGGAGTGAGGGTCCGTTTTGTGTGAATGCTTTAATTTTTCCGTAACTTAAAGATTCTTATGCTGATTCTAGAATATACTCAAGAAATACAAAACTAGGATTCAGGTTATCTAATTTCTCTTTCTTGTGAAATCTTGTGTTGACATGATTTATGATTTGCAGTAATTCAACTTTAGGTCTTGGCATTTTATGCTTTCTGTTGTAACATATACTTATATGTCGTTTTGCTTCACATAGAAGTTCTCTAGAAGATTTCTCTAGTTAATATTATGTGCTACATTTTGCAATTGATGAGGTTTATTATCTCTGACTACTTTTTTCTGGAAAAAGGATGTCATGCTTGCATTTTTTTTTGGTTTTTAACGCATGTAGCAGGTACATGAAATTATGAAATTGCTCTGTAGTTTAGATTTCATTTTTTTGAGCTCTGTGACTACTTATATATCCCAAGGTTCAGGTTGTCAGACTTGGTGGCAACATACTTAGCATCTGGATTGCAGTAGCGGGAAGTGGCAGAAATCTTTTGTCTATAATTGAACTTTCTAGTTATATGGTTGGTGATGTAAATTGTATGGGTGTGTTTTGCTTTATGACCAGTCTTTGTTTCTTGTATCACTGCCTATTGTTGGCTAATGGAAGCTTAAGACACTGATATTGTCAACCATTTGAGTTAATCTTGGTGTAGCCAATTTAAAACTTTGTAATCATGTACTTGGTGCATTCATGAACATGGATGTTTGACTTGCTACGCTTAGCTTTCTTTTACAATTAGATATCCAAAAAATTGGCTTGTTTATGAATTACAGAAGTGCAGTCCTTACAATTTATTATGCCACTCTTGGCACTTCATATGTGATGCCTTAATTTCCTTGGACAATATGTACTAATTATATTGTTTGTGAGGAATCGTACGGACATATGTTTAGTCCCATATTCGTTGTATACTGAATAAATTTCGGATACTTATACAGAGCTCAAGAATCAAAATAATACTTTTTAACTAATTTTTTGGGTAAGGTCCTGCATCGTTACATGTAGTATTAGAGCTAATCTAGTTCATGGTCCATGTGGATCGAGGGATACTGCATCATGGGTCTATTTGAGTTGACTATAAACTAATCGTAGTGTTTGTGATTAGATTAATAGTACTTGTAATTAGATTTGAATTAATTTGGATATTTAGCCAAGTGAGAATGCTATGATTTAGATAGAAGTATGTGAGGATTTGTACGGGCATGTATATTGGGTGGATCTTGAATACTTATATAGAGCAAAGAAATCTAAATAATATTTTCTAGCTAGTTTTTCTAGGTGAGGTTTAGGGTTGTTACACTGCTATTGGGTATTTAATTGATTTATTGATTAGATCTTGTCTGTGAAGTGTTTTTTACTTGCAGTTTGGTACTTTTCATGCCGTTTTCAATACATGTTTTAGCCTATCGGTTCTGATGGAGTTTTTGGGGCATCGAACATGTCCTGAATAAAATGTTTCAAGTTTTATGCCTTGCTTATAAAGCAAGATCCAATAAGTGCACTGTTTCATCCATCCTTATTCGCCGAAGCTGTATTTGCAACATGGGAGGTTGATGATATGGCCTACCAAAAGATGGTTTGAACTTTCATCCCCAAGGCATATTGCAACAACCGATTATTTACCATCTGCACCAATTCGATCAGTAAATTAACATTTTAATTATTCAATTTTTTGAGCTAGATTAAGAATGTTTTTTATTTCATTAATAGTTAAAAGCATTTTTCCTTGCTCAAAGATTTAAGGAAATAGAGGTGTTTTTTTTTATATATTATAATGATAAATAGCAGCCTGCTATTATTTTATAACATAAGAATTTTTGTCCTTGGAGCTGCAGGCAATAATGGTTCTTATAACCATCAGTTAAGAATGATTTTGGTGGGCATTCTGTATGATGTTATAGTGGTATTTTTCTAAATATTGCTTTAGACTGGTGTAACATGTGCAGATTTTAAAGTGCAGTACACCATCACACTATATGGAACAGCTCGCTGAAACTTCTATCTTTCCCTTGCGTTGGTTCTCCGATTTAGTTGTGCTATGATTTAATGGAGATGGTCGAAACATTGTACATGGGCATTCATGGTAAGAGGTACTCTGCTCAAAATTTTGATTGGAAGCAAGGTTTCAATAATGACATTATTTTGTTATAACGCACCTGCACTGAAACTATTTTTGCTCATTAAAGTAGTTAGTGAACGAGCTTTATTTGTCTTGGAACAACTATTTAAAAATTAGTATTAGGATAATCATTATTATGATGGCTGTCATAGCAATATTAAAATGAAAAGTCTTCAATATTAATTAAAAAATAGATGTGTTTTTTTCCATCACCATTCATTGGATTAATAAGAATTTATATTTCATCTCTTTTAAAGGGGAAAAATCAAAGAAAAAAGCTGTGAAAAGTAAATTTTATTTGAAAAATGGTAGCTATTTGCAAATTGTGCCATATGTTATTTGCAAAAAAAAAAATGTAACAGAAATAATAAAATCTCAGCTTTTCAATTTAAGTCATGCAATAAGAAATTGAAAGCAGATAGGCCATATTCTGATTGCTTCAAATGTTATATGCTCTTCCACCCTAGCTGCAGTTGAATGCAGGAGGACCATCATATCTCAGAAGGAATATCTAAGTCAAGGTTTTCTCAGCCAAACAAATTGGCCTTGGATGTGTAGGACTGAGGCCATGGTATCAAAGCAAGTGCATGCTCGGCATGAATCTTAAGAATCATGAACGGTATCAACTTTGGATGGACAACTCCAGGTTTCTTTCATAATTTTTTTAATCACTTTGAGAGTAATTTATTAAAGCATTGTAGAAGAAATAATAAATATGCAATTCAACAAAAGCAGGATATCACAATACAAAGTCATCAACATGTAAAGGTAATACAGGGTCCAATGCAACCGACCTCCAAACGATATCATGCTACTTGAAATAGTTATTGTAGGAGTGTATTTCCACTTTGTTACCAGATCTAGCCTATATTTGATGCCCGTTGAGAAAAGACAAAATCTCAGATGCGAGGAAGGGGAGATAAAGATTGTGGATTTAAAATAAGGTGTATTGAGAAGACAAAGATGAAACTACACCTTATACACCCTCACATATCCATTCATTATTAGGAGCAAGGACAGGTGTACCATAATTATATATGCCAAGTTTAACAAAATGTGTGACTCTTGAAAAGCACTTGCCCTACTAGAAAAATTTGGCAAGCCAATTAGCCTTCTTAGTTATACATGAGTAAGGAGTTTATAGGGTGAAACTTGACCGGATAATATTTGTTCAAATTCATTTTTGTATCTAAATTTATCCGGATATGGATAAAAAATTAAGTATCCAATTTATATTTATATTGTATCCATATCCGCCAAAGAAATATGAATATTGACTAATCGATCCATATTTGAATAGCCGATTCTATTTGTAATTCTATTTAATTTTATATAACAGTCATGACGTTTTAAAAAAATAAATGACCATAGTAGTATGCTATTAACTTGATTTACCTTCTACTTAGTAACATCTTTAATTCCGTGGTTATAAAATTTAATTATCCAACTTATATCTATATTTGTATTGGCGCTTTCATCATTAGATTTGTATCCATATCCCTTTAAACAAATACTTATATATGAAATTTTGCATCAAACTAACATTCATATCTTTGTTTGTATTTGTCAAATAAAACAAATATAGATATGAATATATTGGTATCCAATTTAGTTTCAGCCCTAAGGGTTTAAAGTTGTAAGTTAGATTTTGCTTTTATTGCATGTAAATCCATAAGATGTGGATAAGAGAACCATCCTGTTCAATTCCTAAATTGCCTTTTTCCCTATATGCCTCACGGTAGAATGTTGGTGACACACTTAACCTAAAATCTATAATAAGCAAAATGTTACTGCAAAACATAATCATAGATCTTAAATCTATTCTATCCATATACTGTATATTGTATTGCCCTTGTAAAATTTATTTTCTAAATAAAGTTGTTTCACATTAGTTCATTATATAAACTATGCCATTAGCGCAATGTGTTTTTTATGACATTCATTTATAGCAAAAATGCACTGTAGAAGGATTCACAGTTTTGATGTTTATAATAATCAAATAAGCATCCTAATTGTTCAAGACTTCTACATTATAATCTTGATTTAGGATTATCAAGCTAATCAATTAAGCTCATGCTCTGCTTTGATTTGAAATTAAGAGCGAATTGAGCTTGAAATAATGTTAAGCAAATCCAAAATTTCAATCTCAGAATTCATTTCAAACCATGCTTGGGACACTGTTAACTTGGGCAGAAACAAAGCCCTACTTGTTCAAGCCAGCTTCTTCCAGATCCCATCTCAGGTGGTGGACAAGAAGAGAGCAGCTGAACCGTCGGTGAAGAGAATGGCATTCAGAGTACTTGCAAAGAGAGTCTATGAGATGTGCAAGAGCCATGTCCACTAAGTCCAGCTTCACCAATGCTGCAAAGATCAGGTTAATTCATAACTAGACCTGAGCAACCTATTTAGACGCAACCGAACCTGTTCTTGAAGTCTTGTGGGGTTAGGCTAGGTTTAAATATTAGACCTGTTCCATATGTTGGGTTAGGTTTGGATTTCATAAACATTGATCAGACCTGACTCAACCCAATTTCTACACCATGTCGGTCAATCTATTTCGAGGCTTCCTAATAGATGCTCGATCCCGGCCAAAGAAAGTATTTCAAGTTATTTTTTTTCTCTTTCCCTCTATCAAAAGAAAAGCACTCAAACTAAACTACCGTATTAAGAATGACAAGCTGCTAGGGCTATTAACCTCTTAGAGTGGATTGCAGTTCTAGATAAACATTGACTCATGGAGTTTTGACCATATTGGCAAATAATTTCATGGCAGTCAAATTTAGTTTGGTTCGGAAGGAAGAACAAATTTTCTTCATAAAATGTTGTTAGTAAATAAATGTAAATCTAGATTTGGAACGGACTTGACGCAGACTTGATCTAGATTCGGCTCGGACTAGGATATTTTGGTTTGATTTAAGGCATACACCATTCCGACCCGATCCAGATAACTTATTGATTCTAAAATATTTTCTATGAACCCAACCCTACTTGACTCGGTCCTCTAGTTGATTGGTTTAATATGAAGATCCGTACACGAAACTGAGTTGGGTTGGGTCAATCATACTCCGATCCGATCGAATCTGTTTGTAGCCCCAATGTTCCCTACTCAGATGATGCTTTGAGAGCCGTGAAATAGGTGACGTGGCATTCAGCGGATTGTCTATAAGGTGCACTCTGGATAGCAGTTTTTTGTTCCTCCTTCCCTCCCTTTGTCATCCTTTAATCGCCATGTATGGTTCGCATATTTTGGGCTGATCATTTTTATTAACACGTGGAACTGTAAGATTCGTGAAAAGCGACACGGTCTGTCCTCCCCTCCGATCTAAAGCCCCTTCAAAACCCCTTCGCCGCCTCCCCCACCTCGCCCCTCCCCGGCTCTCACTGCGCCAAAAACCCTAACCCCCGGAACTCCACAGCCATGTCGACGGCGGCACTCTCCTCCTCCCTCTCCCCCACCTCCGAGAAAAAGAAAAAGAAGAAGAACAAGAAGTCCTCCTCCGCCGCTGCCGCCGCAAATGGCGGAGATGGAACCCCCATCTCCCCCGCCGGCGATGATCTGTTCCAGAAGGACTACCTCATCAAGCCCCAGTCGTTCACCCCCTCGATTGACACCTCCAAGTGGCCGATCCTCCTCAAGAACTACGACCGCCTCAACGTCCGCACCGGCCACTATACCCCACTCCCCGCCGGGCACTCCCCTCTGAAACGCCCACTTCCCGAGTATCTCCGCTACGGCATCATCAACCTCGACAAGCCCTCCAACCCTTCCTCCCACGAGGTCGTCGCCTGGATCAAGCGCATCCTCCGCGTCGAGAAGACCGGCCACAGCGGCACCCTCGACCCCAAAGTCACCGGCAATCTCATCGTCTGCATCGACCGCGCCACCCGCCTCGTCAAGTCCCAGCAGGGCGCCGGCAAGGAGTACGTCTGCGTCGCCCGCCTTCATTCCGCCGTCCCCGATGTCGCCAAGGTCGCCCGGGCGCTCGAAACCCTCACCGGCGCCGTCTTCCAGCGCCCGCCGCTCATCTCGGCCGTCAAGCGCCAGCTCCGGATCAGGACCATTTACGAAAGCAAGCTTCTCGAGTATGATCCTGTCAAGCATCTCGTGGTTTTCTGGATTTCGTGCGAGGCTGGCACCTATGTCCGGACGCTCTGTGTTCACCTGGGCTTGCTTCTTGGTGTCGGAGGGCATATGCAGGAGCTGCGGCGGGTGCGGTCTGGGATCCTTGGGGAGAAGGAGAACATGGTGACGATGCACGATGTCTTGGATGCCCAGTGGGTGTACGATAATTTTAAGGATGAGAGCTATCTGAGACGGGCGGTAATGCCGTTGGAGGTTCTGCTCACGAGTTACAAGAGGGTGGTGGTGAAGGACTCGGCGGTCAATGCTATCTGTTACGGTGCCAAGCTGATGATCCCTGGGCTGCTGAGGTTTGAGAATGATATTGAAGTCGGGGAGGAGGTTGTGCTGATGACTACCAAGGGGGAGGCGATAGCTTTGGGGGTTGCAGAGATGACAACTGCAGTGATGGCAACCTGTGATCATGGGTCGGTTGCGAGGATTAAGAGGGTGGTGATGGATCGGGACACATACCCAAGGAAGTGGGGGCTGGGGCCGAGAGCATTGATGAAGAAGAAGTTGGTTGCTGAAGGGCTGCTAGACAAGCACGGGAAGCCAAATGAGAAGACACCGCCGGAGTGGCGTAGACATGCAGTGTTGCCAACTGGAGGGGACTCGATGATCGCCAGCCTTGCAGCAGCGCCGGAGTCAGGGGCGCCAAAGGGGGAGGCGGCGGTTGAAGAAGCGAAGGAAGAGAAGAAAAAGAAGAAGAAGCATAAGGATGGGGATGATGGTGATGAAGGAAGGAAGCGTAAATTGGAGGATGGAGGTGAAAGCCCTATTGCTAAGAAACTTAAGGTTGAGGAAGTTGGGGATGCTGTGGTTGAGTCTGAAGGGAGGAAGGTGAAGAAGGAGGAGGAGGAAATCGAGGAAGTGTTGGTTGAAGAGGTTAAGAGTGAGAAGAAGAAAAAGAAGAAGAAGGAAGACAAGGAAAAAGGAAATTCAGGACTGTCTGATGAGGACGGGGCAGTAAAAAAGGGAAGGAAGAAGGAGAAAAGCAGTAAAGATAAGGGTGAACTGGGATCATCTGATGAGGAAAGAGAGGAGAAAAAGAAGAAGAAGAAGAAGAAGAAGAAGAGTAAAGATGGTGATGATGGTGGGGAACTTGAATTACCTAGCAGCATAAGAGATGGCAATGGGGAAGAGGAGAAAACTGAGAAGAAGGAGAAGAAAAAGAAGAAGCATCGGGATGCAGAGGAGACAGCTTGAGTAGAGGAAGTGTCTCTCTGGGATTTCATCTTCAAGGGAGAAATTAGTTTGTCGTTTCACAAATTGATGCAATTGAGCGGTACAATTCATGCAGAACTCTTGCTCATTTTAGCTCTGCATATTGGGGCAGCAATGATGCTAAGCTGATGCTATGAGTCGTAGATTTTGTTTAATGTTTATTTACCTTCCTTTTCAGAAATGATAATTGAGTGGTATTAGAGAAACTGCTTTTGCTTATGATGGGATGATGATTCATGTAGACCTAGCTTCGTAGTTTTGTATAAGTTTTAGTGAATTGGTATTGATCTTACTTTATATCTGCAATTTGGATGCTGTTTGTGTGGTTATTGGTATGTAGTTCATTATTTGTAGCTACTTATTCTGAAATTTTGTTTAATGTTTATTTGATCCCTTTCTATCCTTCCACTTTTTAATTTTGTAGCAAATGAAATTCTGAATCTTTACTATATATAAGCACCATGGATCTTTTTTAGTCAAAACTCTGGATTCTGGACTAACCTGTTATGCCAATCTATACAATTGTTCGAGCATTCCTTAGCAGCATTCTTTTTGTATTTATGAATACCCAATTTATAATTGTAAGGAGAGGTTTATTCTGGGTTCTCTAAGCATAGATAATTTACTGTCATTATCATCTAATAAAAGAAACTTTCTAAATGTAACATAAGAGATTGTTGAAATATAAAATCTTGTAGGATTTCATGATCACTGTTAGCTGTGAAGTTCGTTCAGTCATTTGAAATTTAGAAGCTTGAATAGATTTAGTAAAGTTAGTTTCCCATTTTCCTTTTAAAAGAAGTCAACCAGTGAATACAAAAAGTTCAAGTTTGCTATCTTTCACAGGGCAGTAATACATCATAATGTTTTTAAGAGATGTCTAAAATTAGCTGGAAATTTACTGTTGGTTGTGCAACATGACGTGATATCCTTTTGCTTTTTGTTTCAGATTTTACGCTGAAATCATGCCCCCCCTCTTTTTTTTTTGTTGCTTTCTTCCCTTTTTTTTTTGATCTTCATCTATAATTGAATGAGTAGATAATAATTGCTAAATATGCATGTATTCTTTGAGATGTCCTAATGATCTGCAGGCAGAACATGGGCTTAGGTGCCTGCATTCATGACTTGAAAATTAATGACATGGCATATGTTAGAAGGTGTAGTACTAGTACCTGTTTGAGCTTCTCTGTTTTTGACAACTGTGTGAATCATTAATTTAGAATTGACCTCGTGTCTGTAAGTGGGTGTTAAAGTGAACTAAAATGACATGTTAGTGATGACAGACACACACCCTCATCATTCATAATAGATAAATCAACACCATCCTAAATCTTACTTTCAGTAGTCATAACATAATCTTATTTAGGTGTCCTGCCATGTGTGCAGATAATATGTGAAGTTATGCAGAGTAAATAGCATCAATTGCAGAGCCATGACTTTGGGAGGGCGAGGCTAAGGGAATAATAGTCTGTATTCAAATTTTACAAACTAAAATAACCACTTAAATTAATGTATTATTAAAATGTTTTACCATAAAACTTTTTATATTCATAGAGTAAGTTAGAAAAACTCTGTTAGTTCATTAAATTAGATTTCCATTATCGGTTCCCAAAACCAATTGCACAATATGTTTTAATGGTAACTGGTTTCCTACTAACATTGCTTTTAGTATTATTTTTATATCAAACCCCACAATGTTTCTGTTTTCTTGCGAAATACAATTAGGTCTTAATGACTGACTTGGTGGACAAAAAAGTCTGAATATTTTTTAAACAGATTGCTCCATTATACTTCCTTTTTCCTCAAAATGACAATGATACCCTTAATATTTGGTCCCATCATGAGAACCATCGTTCCTAATCCTGTCATATCTTCATCATCATAAGCTTTTCTTTATTATTTTCCCTCAATGCTTATCTATCTGACCTTACTAGAAGCCTACCTCTCGCTTCACCATTAAACCAAGAGCCTCACCATTCCTTTGCGATTTTCGAAATATTGGTTATGAGAATTTACCTTTGTATCACAAAAACAACTAATAGAACTAACAGACTTCTATCTCTCATTATAATAATCAGCAACATTCATTTTGAGGGAATTAAACTAGTCTATCTTTTATTGCTTTGATTTTTCAACAAGAGGAAACTAGATTAGTCCAGAATTAGTCAGCTTATATAGAGCAGGTCAAATTGAACTGATATGGAATATGATCTGCTCTCTCTCTCTCTCTCTCTCTCTCTCTCTCTCTATCTATCTATCTATCTATACACGCAAACAAGAAAGGAAAAAAAGAAACTTTTTGATATTTCCTAGTTAATAACTCATCAAGTTGGAGATCAAGCTCATATTTTAGACATTGTCTAGAGAACGTATCGCCATCTTAATTTCCTCAGCATCCCTTCAAAATTTTGAAGAAACTACAAATTCTAGTTTGGATAGTCTGGAGAAATTTCGGAGAATGGAAATTCTCTAGTAATTGGGTGATGCACCAAGTGATTACTCTAGGCTGGTCAAAGAAAAAAAAAAGTGATTCGCCAGGAAAAAAAATACTTCTGTTTTTAATAAGCCAGGTGTTTGGATATTTATAGGATCTTTCTGCAGGAAATAATTTTTTTGTTAGAGTTGAGGTATAGATAACATTAGGTGTATTGTTGCATTACTTGGAGAGCATTTGAAAAGAAGAAAGACATTCTTGGTCAAAGCACAATGTTACAATCTATATCTCCTCTATTATCTCCCTCAGCCAAACTGCTCTCTTAAATACATTATAGCCCTCAACATATCTTTAGTCATGATGATTGGCAGCTCATTAAAACACTAATACTAAATCTGGTAGCTATCAACCTATATCAGTTCATATTAAGAGATCAAATCTAAGGTTCACAGTCTCACTACCCAGTTGCTATAGTACAGTATGGTACTCAATACACAGAAGCAAACTGATACAGTACTTGTTCAACTTTTTTTTTTATTTTTTTTTCAATTTTGGTTGTTATGATTATGGGCCACACTTGGCTGCTGATCAATTAACGAAAAGATGGCTCCTGAGTTTTATTAAAGCAATTCATTTATAGATGTTTTTAGACTTTCATGCACAATCTCATGCAGATATAAATGTTCATGTGACATCTACTAATTAAGCTCGTTCTTTATGAATCTGGCATTCAACTTGACATCAACTTTCACTCTTTTTTCTTTTTGTTTCATTTTTAATTTATTTCAAAGCTTGGGGTGGCAGCGATGTAGGCTTCCCTTTAACAATATAATGTCAGAGAAAATCAAAATAAATCCATGTTAAACAATGGATTTTCGTCATGATTAAGGTTATTGTTACACAAGCTGTGGAAAAAGGCTGAGGTGCACATTTAGGATAACATAAAAGTGAAAGTACCTTCTAACATAATTCTTCCTCCATTTTTCTTCCTATCTTTATGTATTTGAATCAGTTTCCTTACATTTGAATTGCTTATGCATAACGAAGATTTTTAATTTCAGTCTCTGATTGTTAAGAAAGAGGTGGTGTTCAATAATTTATATGTACAACTCTACTTGCATTGTGCTGCTTTCTATTATTTCAACTATAGTTTGCACAAGAGCCACCTATGCAATCAAGACTGTTATAAATGATTAATACCTCTATTGTAATAAATAATGTAATTTGGTTATTTGTCCATCTGATTCATATGCATTTTTCGATCCATAAACTGTTTAATAAATTTCATCTGCTGTTGCCATCTTAAAAACGAAAACCCAAGCACTGGTGTAGTCAGTGTGATGCTAGCACTTATTATCTTACCTATATCATTGAGTTATCCAGAGCTGCTGAAATTAGAGTGCGTTCATTTTCTGATAGTTTATTTTTGGTCTTAAAGGGGCAGTTCAACTTGTTTTATTTTTTCCCACTACAGCTTCTCTGTCAAATATTCAAGACATCAGGAGCCCCTTTTGCTTCCAATTTAGTACAGTTGCAGGAATGGAACGGTAGATTACTTTTCTCATTCTTCTTGGATTCATATAATTTGATTCCATGTATCAGTTAGTTGACTGTATCTTGAATGAAAGCGAAATAAAATTGATATGATTTGATTCCATATTTCAATTAGTTGAATATATTTGGAATTGAAGGGAAAGCAGCTGACATGACATTTACTTATTGCAACCCTTGAGCATCATGTCTGATTGTATGGAGAAATAAGTATCTTTCTAATCAAAGCGAAAGAAAGTCAATAGGATTTGATTCCATATTTCAGTTGAGTATATTTGAAACTGAAGGGAAAGGAGCTGACGTCATGGAACTTATTGCAACCCTTCAGCATCATGCTTGATTGTACGGAGAAATAATTCTTTTTTCTTAATAGCCTTGCGATTGTTGTTGTTTTCCTGTTGCTGTGTGTGAGATAAGCATTCTCATTCCCCCTATTTTGTTGTGAACAATAGAAAAAGAGGAGGTCTCTCTGAACAAAATGAGAAGTTAGAAGAAGAAGAAAAAGAAAAACGAGTGCAGATACCATTTTTCAACATGTTTTTGACCATTTGCAAGCATAAGTTTCCACAGTTGAGTAGTCGTTAACTGCTTCTTTTTCAAATCTGCAGTCATTAGCTGGTAGTTTTCCTCTTTGTTTGGTGTTAACCTGAGGACAGGTTTAATGTGAAGTTCTATGCACACTTCAGGAAGCCAATCCTAGCCACCATTATGATATTGAAAGGCTTGTGGTTAAGAACTCAGGAGACCTCAAATTTTGCAGCTCTGCTCACCTGAATGTTTATGTTCCACCTGCCTTCAATTGGAAAAAGTCAGATAATTATTGCAAAGATGCTTTAGATAATGGGGGAAGATGCAAGAGGTTATTTACAACACTGAAATCCATGAATCTAAAACAGAAATTTGGAGTTTGGTTCAAGTGAAACCAAACTCAAACGTATCTTGCGTACCTGCTCCAAGTTGGATTAAGTAGCTAATCAAGGATGGACCTTGTGATTCGATCTCATGGCATGGCTCTTTTTTTTCCAAGTAATTTATCCATTAAAATTTTGTTTTCTTAAACTATTACTGTTCATGATTTCTTATGGATTGGTACGTAGAAGGAAAGAGCTCAGATTTTAATATGGGTCATGGGCTAATGTGAGAACTTAGTTCATTTAAGAGCTGAATTGTCCTAATCAGACAATTTTAAAGTTATCAGCTTCCTCAAATTTGGTTCTGATAGGAATTCATCATAATTTTGATATGATTATTCATTTTATTGATTTGATCCCCTGGCTTTAATGAACTGGTACTTTTAGTTATAGATATATTTCATTACTACAGACTCTATATTTGTTTAATCCCCTATGCTTCATGATATCTCTCTGCTGCTTTTCTTACATTTACAGATAAAGTTTCTTTGACAGAGCATTTTATCATACCTAGGGTTTTGCAGGAGCTGGCTTGAAGGCATAAGGTTCCTCATTGTAGCAGTATCCTTGTTACAGATTCACCAAACTACAATTCGGGTTGATGGGAGGGCTTCAGATATGCCAGGGAGTTGTTTGTGAGTCAAATCTCGCTCGAGGGGGAATCCTTGATAAATCTAGCATATCACGATGGGTGGTAATAAGTTGTAACCTGAGCTTACTTCAACATCTTTGCAGCAAAGATCTTTGAGCAGATTATCTTCTTCATTTCTTATTGTAGTCTGCAGAATTTGGAATTTGAGTTCCCATATGCAACATAATTTCTTGAACCATTCAAATGTTTTATACCCATTTCCAACTTATACATTCAGTTGAAGGTTCAGTACTTTTCCGTAAGTATTGAAGTTAATATATATTTTGCAGTTTGATATCAAAATAATAGATTTTTATGCTTATATTTATGGTACTTCCTCTCCTTTGTGAAGATGATCTGGAATGGTAGACTACAGTTCAATTTCGTAGCTCAAAAGTGGAAGCAGTCATCATTTTGGTCTGAACTATCACGTATAGGTAAGATCGCTACATCTACCTCTTTCCTCACTTTTATATCACATTTAATTTCATGTTGAATTTGGAATATTAGAGTTACGCTGTTGTAATTTGTTTAATTTGGACTGGGTAGTCTGTTGTGCTTGAGTTTTTCAATTGGATCAAGTCGTGCTCCTTGCAGTACTCCTAATAATTAAAAGGTTATATTTTTGTGGATCAAGATTAGTAAGAGGTCTTCGCACCTGCAATTGTACTTGCCCTGATTCCTTTTATACGTCCCTCAAATCATTGCAGAATAAATTTGTCTTACCAGGTCTTCTACATGTGCATGTGGTGCTGCCGAAGAGATCGGAGGGTGGAGCAGGTTGCATCTTCCGTGCGGAAGAAGGATTCACCTACCTTCACCCAAAACAACCATTGGATCACCTGCAGCACGGATCACAAAGCACTCTGAACGTCCCCTTTCATCTGTCTGCAAAGATCTCAAAGTGACCGGTGCGTGATCCAATGGTGGATTCGCAACAAAAAGGGCGAACCCTTCTTTTGCGCTTAATGGGTCTTCAGACCTTTGGTACCTTGTGATGCCAAATATAAATAAAGGTCTACCCATGGTTCCAAGGAGAGGAAAAGCAATGCAACTTTCAATTTTCTAATATTGTTGTAGGGGAGACAACTGCATTGGCTGCTCGACGCCTACTTGCAACAATTGTGGAAGAACAGTGGTTTATGATGAAACTAAATGCTGTTGTGATGTGAAAAGATGGGAATGTGGAAAGAACAGCCCCTCTTCCAATATGGGAGTTTTATGTTGAAACTTAATGCTTCGTGAAGCATGGATGTACATCTATGCATCGAGAGTGAAAGCAAGGCGTCGCTTGACATTCAAGACCATCGAAGAAAGATTACTACATCCAGTTATAATGTTGCAGGCTCTGGAAAAGCTATGATTTTCATGGTTCTGCTTCACCAAATTATACTAGCCCTACCACAACTTGTTGCTATCCAGCATCAAATTACTATTTTTGGGACAATCCAGGATCTCATTCAAATGGCTAATCGGAAAGTATTATTTGGATGAGGTTTTGGATTATTATAAATGGTATCCGAACGAATTCGGCCTATAGTCTATTTAGACTAGGAGGCACTGCAATATGGTTTATAGAGGTTGACTAGGGATCAATTGTGGTGCTTATGAATAGATTTGAACTCTTAAATTAATAATGACGTTAGGGCTTGAATAGGAGAATATATGAAGACTCATGTGGGCGTGTATTCAGTTCTATATTGGCTATTTGCTGAAAATTTTTTAAATACTTATATAAAATTAAGGAATTCAAAAAAATACTTTTTGGCTATTCATCATGGATAAGATTTTGAATTGTCACAATCTTTGTATAATGCTCCGGGGCATCAATCTTCAGCAAATGCAGCTCTCTCGCATGTTCTCCTCTCAATTCTTGGATCATCAATTCAGGCGATTCCAATATATGTTTTTACTTTCAGATGTGACTAAAAGTGCTTTTTGCTAAATTAGTTTCTTTCAAAGCGCTTTTTGTTGGCTTTCAAGCTAAGGTAAAGCCAAAAATCTATGGTCTCAGCGAGACATCGCAGATTTTTGCAAACCAACAAGTACACGGCATAATGAAGGCATATCGATTAGATTCTATTAGGCTTTGCAGCCTAACAAATTAACTAAATACGAAGCTATTGAGCTAGATCTGATAACATGGAAAGTGCATTGCAGTGCCCGTTAGAACTGGATCCATATGATACTGCCAGTATCCTGGCTCTTATGCATCACAAAATCCTTGCAAGTTGCAGTTTTTTTTCTTGTATCATGTATAACAATGAATTTTTTATCTGCATTAAACGTGTATTTTAGGCATCTCTTACTCCCTAATCACCTCCAGTATCTCATGTCGCACTTTTATCTCACTTATTTTATCTCAAATGGACGGTCATGATTTCCAGTTTCCACGGTATTTTATCTCACTTAAATAGTTAAATGTTATAGAGCACTTACTCAAAAAAGTGCGTGGGATCGAGGATACATTAAATGGATGGCCGTGATCTAACCTCAGCAATAATTAATCAGTGTCATCAATGGAATAAGTCGCTGACGCAATTTATTTATTTATTATTTATTTTAAAAATATTATCAAATTTTTTTTTGGTACAAGGATTGTCTACACTATTTATTTTAGTTTGAGTACATCCAATAGAATCAAGAGACAAGAAAGGACAAAGCAATAAAGAAGAAGCCTTCTGGTGTGTCCAGCTAATCTTACCGGAATGCTGAGTAGGTTGTCAAACCTCTAATCACCCACAGGGGAGAGTGCGCTCGTTGAGGAAAACTCGCAACGTTAGAAATTTATATGTAGTCGCAGAATCAACCATCAACTTTTACCGTGGGAACCCAAGTAAAAATGATTTTGAAGGTAGATCTTGCTCCCGCAAACAGATATCCAAACAGGCGTTCGGAAAATAGTTGATAGTATGACCAAGGGTACCTTTTGAGACACGGACGTAACGGAACAATAAAGGGTGTTGAGAAAAATAGATCAATAGAGCAATATCTAGGGAACAGAAAAAAAGAATAACGCTTCCTTATGGTTGTCATTGGAGGATTAAATCACTCTAATTGAGATGCAATTGGAGAGGATCTTCAATTGGTGGTTTATAACACAAGCACGAAGGACCATGCGAAAATCATTAATCATGTTTTTCCGCTCAGCGTTTTAGTGAAGAGAAGCCTATGGATACCACTGTGCTCCTCGTAGCAGTACTAAAATAATAAAATAAAAATATGTAGCTAACTATATAGAAACTATCTTATAAAATTCTGTAGCTGATCTATCGTCTTAATTTTTGCATATTTTGTTTTTTAATTCCTACGAAACATTTATAGTAGAGTGGTGCAATTTTTTTTTTGTCAATTTACCAAAAAAAAAAAAATAACCCAAATGGGTAACTCAAAAAATCACTCAATATTCTTGTTGCTCATTTTGAATTTGTATTGTGAAGTGTGCCGTTAGATCACCTACTCATTGCTTTGAAATATGTGCTGATAGCTTTGAAAGCTGTGCGGTGGGTGATCCAGCGGTGGATTCGTGCGAACGAACGATACAACCCTAGTGGAAGGCGCTTCAGTAATTTTATTTAGTGCTCTTCTTAGGCTAAGAAAAAAAAAAGAGCGCTTTATGTGAGGGGGGTAGGATCGTAATATTACGATATAATGCGGGCGGACGGTCGGAAATCGGAGGACGTGAAGCCAACGGTCATGGTCGGAAGGAAATTCCGACGACAGCCGATGGAAAGCGCCACGTGGCGTTAGTTCCAGAAACCGATCCAACCTCATGGAAGCTTCTTGAGCCGTCGCGTCTCGCCCGCCTTCCCCGTCCCTCCCTTCGCCTCCCGCCTTCCCTATTTTCTTGCCGGTTCTGGGGGATTTAGGGTTCTTTCCGTGGCTCAATTCCCACAGTTTGGGATGTAATTTGAGAAAATTTGGTCGGGCTTTGGTTGATTCGAGGAACTGATACGGTTTAGGGTTTCAGATGGGAGGACCTCTCCATTCCCGGAGATTTTAGGTTTGTTTTGGTTGGGGAGAAGGTGGATTTTAGTTTTCCGTCGGAGATGCAGACGGTGAGAGTGAGAAGGAATGGAAATTCTTTCCATTTTTCTGAGGGTTTGATGGAGAGAGAGTTTGATAGCTTTGCGACGATCCCAGCGTCCTCCTCTTCGTCTCTGCCTTCTTCTTCCTCTTCTTCGCCGATGGGTGTTAATTATATCGAGCACCGGGTCTCGAAGATGGATACGCTTGCCGGCGTTGCCATAAAGTATGGTGTCGAGGTAAATGGAATGCTTTCGTTTCTGCTGTTTTCTTTCGTTGGACCTGTGTTCTGTACAATTTTTGTTTCTTAGGTGTAACGTGGACTTTAAAAATTTGATTTTTTGTTTATTCGGTATGCAACGTAGGAAGCATAACAACCATAACCATATGCTAGAAAAGATGAATCTTTTGATGGTTTTGCTACTTGTTTTCAGTGATATGTTGAATTTTAATGCATGATTGTTGTCTATTTTAACGATTTGATCGATGGGTGGTACAAATGGATGTATCCTTATGCTCAATGATGCCATTTTAAATGTTCCCTATTCATATAGGGAGCAATTGAGCCAAAAGAAAATTTTGGATGACGATTTGGTGAAATTACCATTTCATATGTTTATCAGACTCTACCCAGACTGATATCATAGTTCGACATTTTTTTATTCTGTTGTGTTATCCCGCTGAAGTCTGACTCATGCTACAAGAATGTGTTTCTCATGCTTTAGGTAGCAGACATAAGACGACTGAATGGTTTGGTGACAGATCTTCAGATGTTTGGTCACAAATCATTACAGATTCCTCTGCCAGGAAAGCATCCTCCATCTCAAATTCTTTCAAATGGTTCAGCTAATAACGGGTAATTACCCTCATCTTCCTGCTTGTTATAATACTCATAATTGGTGAAGTTTTGAAATTTGAACCACTAAAGTTGGTGGAATCATTAGCAGATGTTTTAGTGCTGTAATATTTCTTCTAGTCTCATATTTGATATCTTTCTTTTGCGTGCCAGTAGTACACGGGCATATGCATTGCATGTGGGGAGTAAAACCAGACAAAGTTAAAATATTTTAGATTTCTTATAAGAAATAGTAAAAAAAACTTTTATGGTAGTGGTAGTATGTAAATTAAATGATTTAAACTAAACATATAGTTTCACACTCCACATGCCAAAAGTTAAGCACTTTTTAATGAAGGAAAAAGGAATCAGATTGGCTTACTACTGTGCTATCTTACTATGACTTTCTTTGCATCAAATTTTGGTGATAAGCTATTACTTGCAAAATTAAATAAGAGAATAAAATAAAGCAAAATGATTGATTTTAAAAAATTGAGAGATATGTATGTAATTAAGGAAGGGGGGAGGTGGGTATTTAAAAATGTAGGAGTCTTACTAAAGAAAAAGGTGGAGGAAAGAGATGGGCAAAGAATAATCAAATAGGTAGTTAAGGATTGTAATACAATTGGTGAAATATAGATGCTCTCTTTGTCAGTAGAGCTGGGGAGGGGGGGGATGATTGGTAGGAACCTTTCCGAAATAGGTAGGATGAGTTAGAGATGGATAATAATGGAGATGGGTTTGTTTGGGCATCATAGATATAAGATCGCAGCTGGATTAGTATACACATATGTTTCTTTCTAAACAATCCATACTTATTATGTATAAAGTTTTCTATGTAAACTAAGTTGTTTTCCATCTGATGACAAATTTAACACATTCGGATATCCCAACTTGCTCTTTTTAATATGGTACAGATTAAGTTTGCTAGCTGCAAACACAAATCTAATTGCAGTTTTTTAGTCAATGCCTAATTTCTTCCTTACCTAGTTTGTGGGAAATGGTTAAGGGTAAGTCATTGATGCTATACAAAAATTTGAGCTGCATATATATATATATATATATATATATATATATATATATATATATATATATATATATATATATATATATATATATATATTCACCACTCTTTGGATGCATTAAATGACTGAATCACAGCAGGTCTGTACTTACTGATATCCAGCAAGAAATCTGCTGCTTTGGCACAGAAGGGAGAAAATTTAAGTGGAAGAGTATACAAGAGAGAGAATACCAACCAATTTTAGGGCATCTTTGGTATTGCTTAAAATATGTGCTTTTGTGACTTAAAGCAAAGAAAAAAAAAACACTTCCTAGAAAGAATAAGTGTTTGTCAACATTTTATGAGAAGGGCTTTTACAAGAAAAAAAAAGTCAAAAATAGTCCTTTTAGGAGAAGCTAGAAAATTGACCTTCTAGCTTTTCCTTCCCTTTCTACGAAGCAGAGGAAACACCAAATACACCCTTTGTTCGGTTGGTAGGCACAACAAAATGTTATCTTATTATGATTCAACCAGATGCCTTTCCTCCCTCCATTATGATTCAACAAAATGAGAAACAACCTACTGTCAAACAGCTGACTAAACCTTGTTATCGTATTGACTGGTTGGCCATGATACCAGAACATTTTGGGACTCCTAAATAAAGAAATAATGCAGTGATTGAAGAACAACAAAAAACTCCAAAAATTAAGACTGCCAGGACCCCAGAAAATATGTCTGTGCATACACACATATGTACAGACATATGTTTGTGTGTAAACAATGCATGTGTACATACATATACATACATATGCGTGCACATGCATATATTTTCCTATTTCTGGTTATTCATATATGTCGTCTGAAACTAATTCTTAGCATGATGTTGTTTCATACGACTTGGAAGTATCCTCTATTTTGCCATAATCTAGTTGACTTTTCCACCATAAAGGTTTTATGCATCTAACATGACTATTTGCCCTCTTACTTTCATCATTTGCCTCATGGTTATTAGCATTATACCACAAAATTTTCTTTTGTTTGCATTATGTACCCATAAAAAAACTTCTCAAGCAACTTCCTTCGATATGATATGTTACCTATTCCCAAATCATAGCAAGATGCACGTTCAAATTCTGCTTCATCATTTTGATTTTGAATTTTCCTTTTTTTGCAAAAGATCCATCAATGTACTTGATGCTGTCCCATCTAGACCTAATAATGTGGCAGCAATTCCCCACCCAATATTGGTTTGAATTGTATTCATATCCTAGGAGTAGTTAATACATATTCTCTCTATATAGCTTTCATATATTTAATATTCTTACTCAACAGATGGTTTCTATTAATAACCTGAATCTTGAATAAAATAAGATTTGCAATTAAAGTTAAGATTATCTGTAAGTTAGAACTTGGTGAAGGATTTTCTCGATTCTAAAGATATAAAGCTAGTTGCTTTTTAGTTTTTTTTTCTTGTCACTGTTTGATCAATTTTTAGGCTATTTTGGGAAGGTTTTCATTTCACAGTCTGATCATACATAGTTTTTAAGTATGCTAGTTTAGGTCCTAAGGTTTTGAAGTTGCAAACATGTTTTGCTGTTTTTATAAGTGTTGATTTTAATTTTACAACTCTTTTCTAAATATTTCTTTCTTACATAATCTTTTCATGAAAGGGCGGGATCACTTTTCTTTGAGTTATAACAAGATCCCCTGTTTCCACAGGAGGGTGTTCATTCCTTTTTTGTGTCTTGCATTTAAAGGTACAAAGATCCATGAGGGCTAGTGTAACAGATACCTGTCAGATGTCTCAAATGTTTTAGTTGCATAAAAACACAAGATGAGTTTTGTCTGTTCTTTATGGTGTGACTCCACGATGGCACTACTCCAAAACTAGATGTGGTCACTCGGTCCTTTTATGATGTGAATCTACTTTGTACCTTTTTCCTTTAATGCTTATCTTCTTCATGACTCTTAGATAACTACATTATTCCACTACCTTTTCAGCCAAGCAACAATTGTACCAAACCCTGTAGGTTTTGTCTGGTCCACTATAAACTCATTTTAAGCCAAATGTTGGCCTGCTGAAGTAACTAAAATGTAAAATCAACATCAAGATCCTTTGATAATCTAGATTCTCATCTCCAATAGCTAGCTTTACTAATTCATTTAATGATTTTGATAAGAAAACATTTTTTATTTCATTTATGTTCAAATCAGATTTTAAACACTAGCAACTATACATTATGGATTTGGCTATTATAAACCACTTACAAGTTTGGTAATCCTTCTCAACATTTTTCTACTGCGTTAATTTTGGCATTAAAGGTTGATATTATAGGTTAACTCGTGTCAACCAATAACCACAAAATTTTTCCTGTATGTGGAGCATAAAATCTTAAGAGAGAGCTTTCATTTCCATTGTAGATTTGGCAATTGAATTGCTCCAGACAACCTTGAATAATCCTTAGGTTAATGAACGATGATGTTTATATTTGAAAGCCAAATGGTAGGGCATAAGAAGAGCAAATATGCAGGAAAAATGGAAAGATAAGGTCGTAAAAAAAGGTGAGCACTTGGTTTTTTCACTCAGTCAATGCCCTTCAATGTGCAATGCAGTTGAGGGAAAACAGGAAAATGAAAAGTACAGTTATCTTTTCCTGTTTTCAGCTGACCCTTGTTTTGCTCTTCCACCTTTAAATGCTTTCCTTCTCTTTCGACTGTGAAATGTAATGCTTCATCTCTTTGTTGAATGATTTGACTGCCCACAATTATACTATTATGAGTGGTGGATTTTGATGCACACCAAGTTCTCTCACTTTCCTCTGTTACTTGCTAAAGCTTCCATCGCTTATTTTATTCTCAATCATCTATTTCTTAGTCCCTTTCTTTTTCCTCATTTCTTTTTCATATGTGTGCACTTTGGTCCTTCTCTTTCGACCATTTCCTTATCTTTATTGTTGGTTACCTTGATTCTTTCATGTCAGATGTCTAATTTCAATTTTTAGTTTCAGAGATCATCAGTCTGAGTGTCTTTTGAACTATAAATGGATCTACAGTTGTAACCAACTGCCCAAGTTCCACCTGGTTGACTGACCATCTTTTTCCTGTAATGGATCAACTGTCCAACTAGCAGAAGTATTCTCAAGAATTTCTAAATTCCCGTCTGTTTTTTGGTTAATTCTGTTCCATATACATCCATTTCATACTGATCCCAATCCAGTTTTAATTGGAACATCACATAGTACATATTGCAGATGATTATCCTACGTTATTCAGTTCTCATTAATTTGTCCTTTATATGTACAACAACTGAATTCCTAGTGAAATTTACTTTTCTCCTAGTTTATAAGTCATCTAATTAGAATCACTACCTAAGTGACTACTCTGATTAGATGATTGATTCCTTGATATTTTGAATATTCTCATTAGATGCTTACGTTCATGTGTTATGGAACCAAAGTTTAAATTTCACAGGAAGTTCCCATCAGAAATATCATCTGACATCTTCTACCAACAGTGAGGATAGTTTATGGTACTGAATTTTAATAGCTATATTCTCCCTCTGCTCTTTTTAGTCGGGTAAGTGTCCATATCTGTAATCTTTAACTATCTTTCTTTTTAATCTGCTTTTGCTCATCTTGACTACCGAAGTTGCTTTAACAGAGAAGGATGACAAAGGTATCAAATCATTGTAGGCCGCGAACCTTTACTTTGGATCATATGCCATGTAACAATATTAACTTTGACCTGTATATTTAGATAATGTTTTACTGGTGGATTTCTTAGTGTCTTAAAATAATAGCTATTTTTTATCCATCACCACATTGTAAAGGGATTTGTAAATCCAGTGTGGAGGATCCCAAAATGTATAAATTGATGTTGTATGCATGAGCATATTGTAATGCAGTACCTCCTGATAGATGCTAAAACTTTAATCTGAGGGGACCAAGCAGTAGAAATCGTTTCTTAGCAACGACAGAAAATCATTCTGATTGATGGTTATTGGATGCCATTGGCATTCCTCAAAATGTTCATGAACTTTAGATGGAATATTTGATTGTTTGATTGCCTTCTGACACTGATGTTTAATGGTTTAGGAGTAAGGTGTTACTTCTAAGAAAAATCTGCTTGCACATAACTTGTTAGCTTTCTTTGGGAGAAATGATATGATAACGTCAATGAAAAATACATCTTTTTTTTCCCTAAAAAAAATTACAGCTTTTCAACAATACCATTTATGGTTTATGTTATCTCGTGTTTACAAATTGTAACTATTGAAAATTCAAAGTAGACTGGTCATCAAGAGTAGAATCTTGTGAGATGGTTGTTGATTTAGCACTTTGTCAGTTCTTTTATAAAACCATGTTGACCACTCTCTTGTTCTGTAGTCTTGCAGTTTTCTTGCTCTTAGACAGCTGTTTACAAGATTCATTGATCACTGTAGAGCATGTTAGTTGCCCTCCCATTTTTTTCTTGTTATCAATTGCAATATTATTTCTGTATTATTTTTCTCATATTATGCTGGAAGTTATTTCAGAGAACAACAGACTCCTCCCCATCAGCCTCATATTGATGTCTTGGATTCATTCCAATCGCTCAAGTTGAAACCCCCTCCATATAAAATCTCCCCAGCTATGAGCAGTTTACAGGGATACTATCGCCTCACACGCCCTAGAAGCGGTCCAACACCCGAAGGCAGCGAAGTGGCTGTGTACAAAACACGCAGATTCCTCTGCTTGGAGAATGAACAGTTGCCGGGAGAGTCGCCAATCTCTGACCCAATTCATAGCTGGAATCAGAGGACTGGAAGTGTGGCAAATGGATTCTCATCAGAAAATGGTGAGGTTGTCGAGGACAAAATAGTTGAAGCTGTCGACAACAGTGATGCTGAGAGATCTATTAGGAGGCGTCAAAAGTCTGATGCTCTTCCATCACAGCAGATGCCAGAACTATTTTTGGAGGATAGCTCTGGGGGATTTGCAGGGAGGGCAGCGAAAGGCCTGGCCGTGAGGCCGAAATCAGGGAGCAGAACAGATATGGATATGGGTCGCGGAAATGGCGTTTCTTTTGGAGACTCCTCCATGGCTGGTGGATTTTCTGCTGTCCGTAAATCATCCAGCACTTCCAATTTGCAAGACGCTGACAGCAGCTCCTCCATATGGTCGACGAGCAAGTGGACTTTGAAACCTGAAGCTCTTGCTAGGCCTCTTTTTGATGGCTTGCCAAAGCCCATAGCTGCATGGAGGAATAATAAAGCTGCTCGGGATTAGCCACCCTTCTTACTTGTTCGGTCAATTTTTTGCTGCAATCTGATATCTGATACACCGATTATTGCAACTCATGAGAGTGAGTTCTGCATCAGGCCTTGAATTAAAACATCATATATGTCACCCTACAGGAATAGGAAGAGGTACAGAAAATTCGTCAAATAAAACATTATAATGCCATCTCGACCTGTTGCAACTGGTCAGAAACATGGGCACCAGTCTTGCATGTTCCTTGTGTCGCAATGGAAAAAAGCCGAGCTTAACAGTAGCTGTAATCCTTTAGGGTCATCACATCACCATTAATACGTCGTTCCTGCTCGGTCCTACTGTTTTGAAGGAATTCTTTTGTATAAATTCAGATGTTGTATTTATAGTGAGGAAATCAAATTTTGTATTTTTTTCTCCATAAAATTGATTTAGAAATGGTTCAATCAGCCTTCTTTTATGCTGATGCATTTGGCGTCCATTACCCTCAGAGCCTGTATTGTATTTAATCATTCCCTGCTTTATTTTCTCGTCGACCATATATTTTTGGGAGGGATGTCTCGTTACTCAGCCTTCAATTGGATCTTCAGCATCAGAACTGGGGATATGCTTCTTCACTAGGGGAATGCAAG
Source organism: Phoenix dactylifera (assembly GCF_009389715.1). NCBI lineage: Eukaryota > Viridiplantae > Streptophyta > Magnoliopsida > Arecales > Arecaceae > Phoenix > Phoenix dactylifera. The sequence goes on along the minus strand of NC_052396.1, from coordinate 17,107,110 downwards.
ATGAGTTCATCAGACATGTCTTTGTTCATCAGACATGTCGTTGCGTGCTTTGATGGAAGCTTCAAATATTTATGATGGCTGGATTGTGTTCCATAGTCATCCTTCAATCATGGGAGCAAGGTGGCCGCCTATTCTCAAGAGGGAGCCTGTTTACTTGATTGTTCAGTGACTGGGTGTAATCATGATATATGTCACTGGTGCTAGACTGCAGATTAAATAGGCTTTATGAATTAGTTTTGGATAATATCACTTTATGTTTGCAGTCCGCATGCAAAATCCAATTGAAAACCATCTAATTTTGGTTAATTAGCAAGCTAAACCCGGCCTGTCGCAGTCCATTATTTCCTGCTGGTATCTAGAAAATGAGCAAAGGCACAAAAGTCGTTTCAAGATTGGCACCTATTTGAGAACTTGGCATCTGTGGCCCTGGTTTTGGGGCCAAATGGTCAAGAAGCCCTATCTGAATTATGAGCACTTCTGTGGACCAGAAGCAGATTTGAGAACTTCAGTGACTCTGTCCTTGGAAGACACATGCTTGTGCTATGCTTGTTTAGAGGAAATAGATTAGAATGTGAAACACTGCTGGACTTGCAATCCTACAGAATTTTAGCTGCTTGAAGACAGGAGTTACTATACTTTTACTTGAATTATATTTGTTCTAATAACTAAACACAGAAATTAGACTTCTTATTACTAAATAATAACCAAATCGAGATATAAGATATATTAGATTTAATTTTGATTTGGAGCTTAATGGAGTGAACAAGCTAGGCAGAGCTTAAGCTGAGATCGTTTACTAATTCAGCAAGCCTATGCAGCCACATTTTGAGCCAAACACAAATTATACAAGGTTTTGTTGCTTAAAGGTCCTACTAGGTCGCAGGAGCTCTCCAGAGACCACAAGTTCTTTGGGAGCATTTCAATGAGCAAACCGATGAATAGTCTAATTTTGCCTTGAGATTGACCGAGTTAAGAAAAATATTTTCTTGATCATGATCAAGCCTAAGTTTAAGTTGGTTCTGGCTCAGCCAAGCTAGTCAATTACCAATGAAGTAACTAGGGAAGACATGAACCATCAGGCCCTTGACCATTTTGTTTTGTATAAATCTAGACCAAGTACCAACCCACCTAGCCACTTCATCCTTTTCAGTCTGCTTTGCTGAGGAGAAAGTGAGAGAAGGATATTAGAGAGCAATCTTATAGTTCATTGTTGTCCAGCCACACATAGAAATTCAAGAAAATTGTAAGAACAAGTTTAAGGGCTGAAATTTTTTTTATCTTAACAACTTGAATAGATATTGATTGTAGGAGCAATATCGATCGAGAAGCTCTCAGATGAGGATTCAACTGATCCTAAATCCACCATTCATGTTCCATGAAGCAAATCTCAACCGCTTACATCATATGGTGACAAAAGAGGAATGAATGCTGCATGCAGCCTCGCCGGCAATTGAGATGGACATGAACTTCCAGGAGAATGTAAATGAGGAAATCTGATATCCAAGAAAAAGAAATTGATGCCTAATCAAATTTAAACAAAGCATCGACTAGTAAAAGTAAGACAATCACACCGATTAATGCTTCAACTTATGTGTTTAGTCTTATTTAAGGGAGCCTTGATAGATGCTCTAAGAACATCTAATGGCATGATTGACATCATTATTAGCACATCTGCCCCATTAACATTTTGTTTACAAATCACTTTTCTGTGCCTAATTTGCGGTATCTATTACATAACAGAAGCAATACATCGACAAGTAGTCAGTCCTTTTTTCTTAAAGGAAAACTTGGGAGGTGGTTCCTAGCATGAAAAAATAAAATGTGGGAAGGTGGCTATTAGAAAGAGTAAGCTCCGACAAACAATATTGTCATAGCAGCTGAATTAAAGAATAAGCAAGTCTTCCTTCTTAATGCAAAAACGAGACGAAACATGAGTTCCCATCCAATGTTTCGACGACAATGTTATTCTCTTAACAACAAAATTCCAAACGACAACTACTAAAAGAATTATTACAACAACATTGTAATGGAAAAATAATATAAAACAGCAGCATTGTTTTCCAAAATCACTATTCATTTAATAATAATAATAAAAAACATTACTTCTAAAGTGGCATGAAATCTTTCAGAGACAGTTCATTAAAAATTAATTTTTTTATTTTTTTGTTTAATTGAGATAAATATTATATACAAATAATAGCCATTAATTGTTTTATAAAATGCAACTATGACACTAAAATCCTATCGTATGCCAAGCTGTAGGAATCCCCTATAACTCGACGGTGCATTGGCAATACCAAAGCAATGTCGCATATGAAGTTCCACGTACAAGAACCCTATTTGTGCCAAAAGCTCTTCTATGTTCATCAACTTCCAGCTGAGCACGGTCGCAAATCCTGCAAAATTTAAAACCAGTTATGTTTACTTGGTGCAAGCAGCATAAAAAACTTAGCTGCCGATCCATCAGACTGTTGCCTCTTCCCAGAATGATTAAATTTTTGTATTCACGAGAGTTGGGGACCAGACTTTCCGCCTGCCAGTGCAACACCTTTTTATAAAAGCATTGGCTACGCTCCCACCTTTCTCCAATAGCCTCCGTTTCTACCTGGTTTCTTCCGCTAAAATTTCCTCAATGGCATCAGGAATTCTGTCTATGATGACCCCATGGCTTGGGGGCAGTTTAGGACATGGGGATGGGTTCGAATGTCGAATGATTTGGACGTGACGAGGCTCAGAAGAGCAACTTTAGAGTCTCTCGCATCAATGTCTTGGATCAGTTCAGCAAGGCCAAGCTGTCTTGAAGAACATTTGAAAGACCAATTAGAAGGAAGAAGGTTCTTTAGACGACTTTTGTGGGGAGAACCAAAGCCTATGGAAGACTATTCTTTCTCCCTCTATATTTGGCCTCAAAGGAAGTAAAATTATGATAGTTACACATAGTGAAACAGTAGCTACGACCACACCAGCGATGTCCTTGCAGACCGTTTATCAGAAGATCGATAGTGGTTGGTAATTGTTATTTCAACATCTCTCATTTGACTCACAAAGAACTGTTAAAGAACTGAATTTGGTGGATATTGGGAGAAAGAGAGTTGATGAGAAGTGCAAGGGCTTGCCTTTGTCCATAAAGATCGATGCTTGGAACCCTTGTGCACTCAGAAACCAACATTCAGAGTTGGATTATGATCCTGCATAGCAGTTCATGGGATCATGATGAGATAGAAAATGAGATTCCATCTGTTGTAAAAAAATTAGCTATTTTAATTTGCCACCACAATTACTTATATAGAAAAGATCGACTTATCCGATTATGGATAGCACAAGGCTTTCTTCATCCTATAGAAGGTCAACTAGTGGAAGACATGGGTTGTGAGTATTTTGATAGAGGTCGTTCGTTTATATTCGCATGTTGGCATCCAAACAATGGTGACGCATCATCGCATTCATGGCTTTGCACGATCTATATATTAGGAAAGCAGGTCTCTAGAATCGAGGAAGCAGATAGGTTCTCTATTGCTTCAGAAACTGGGCGCTTTTCATTCATTACGCAGGATATTGGGAATCGAGCACATTTCTAGTGATAGACAAGAGTCTAAATTCACCAGCAAGAAAATTTGTTTGGGATGAGCATCTTCTGCATCTACCATTTTCAGATGATTTGTTCCTATACTTGAAATGCTTGAGGACATTAGATTTGAGGGATTCAGATATTGAGGTTTTGCCAAATTCGATCGGCAACATGAAACTCCTATGCTTCCTCAGTCACAACCTCACTACTCACTAGGATTAGATGGTTGCCTAATCGTTGCGCAACCTTTACAATCAGCAGACATTGGAACTGCAAGGTCGTTATTATCTTCAAGGATTACCAGAAGGCATTGCATATCGAACCAAACTGCATCATCTTGATCTTTCAGAAGGATCTAACTATGTTCTTGTGCATTGTGAGACTGGAAAATTAAGTAGTCTCCAAACATTGCCATGCAACAGTATCCTTACAAAAAAGAAAGAACTACTCGAAGCCATTCCTCTACCGCATTCCATCGGCCGAAGCCATGGCAGCTAAAGAACTCGACGGCTTCCGGCCATTCCTCTCCAACAACCCTTCCAATATGACTCTCTTCTTGTACTCGTCTGAATCCATATCAACTTCTCTTGAAGCCAACCCATCACCATCGGAGCCATCATCCTTGCCCACACTCAAAAGTGGGACAAGGTACATGCAAGAGCACAGACAAATAAGGGCCGAGGCCCGGCCGAAGAAAACCATCACGGCAAGAGTCACCACCATGACCCAGATCCCAGCGGTCGGTTTGAGCGATCCGGTTCGGACCGGGCTTTTATGGGAGGTAGCTGGATGGATGTGCACGGGCGAGCCAGGGTGACCGGTCGTGGACCTGGTTCGAACCGTGTTGGATTTCCGAGACGGTGGGGCCTCTCCGCTGCGGGTGCTGTATTGCTTCGAGATTCGGGGAAGGCGTGGCTGCTCGGGGTCGATTCCTGAATGGAGTTGGGAGTCGGCAACCTGCTGCACTTGTTGGGCGCTGCCTCGGCTTCTATTGGTTCGACCCTAATCCAAACAGTGAACCCGATTTGCTGGTCAATAAAATTGGCAACATTGTCATCAGAATAAGTTTTGAAATTTATTCCATTCTAAAATCCTTTTAACTCTTTATTTATTTTTATTTTTGAAATAAATATTACAAAGAAGAGTAGAAAATATTCGCTTTTTAAGATAAGGCTTTTTCTTTAAATTTTGACTTTTGGGGAGATAGGATCTCCTTCAATCACAGTGACATATCTTACATACACTAATTATCTATAATCTAGATTCGAAATTCTTTAACTTGACTCAGAAATTTAAAAAGAAACATGTTTCATCCCCTCTAGAATCTTCCTAATACTTTGTTCAACTCATGGATTTTTATGAATCGTCAAGGGGCATTGTTGGTATTTTGTGCTACCAACCCGTAGCGTTTGGCGCTAAAAAATCAGTTCAGGTTTGTACCTTGAGGAGCCTCAAAAATCCAAGCTTCAAAAAGATTTAACTAAATAGAAATAAAATAATGTATTAAATATTTATTCTGATAGGAGTAAATATTCTCATGATCCTATTTTAGGCTGGGAACCCAGAATCAGCTGTCGCATCCGAGACAGCAACCAGCATAATGTGCTAACGTGTCTTCACGTAGATGGCCCCACGGGGAAGACTGGGCCCCATCAGAACGGTAGTTCGGACTTGCCAAGATAGCACGACATACGCCGTCCGAGCACAGACAGCTTATGTGGAGAAGGAAACGAGCGATGCCACGTCATCAACCCGCGGGTCGCAGCTCGCGGCAAGCGATGTGGGGCCCCTGGAAGCTTCGACGTAGACGCGACCAAGGGGCACGCGTGGACTTTTCCGAATCCACCGTTAGAGCAACGCGACGAGAGCACGTCACGTGCATTGCACGTGACTAATAGTAGGGTCTACGGTCTATACCAACCCCGTTGTCAACGCCATCATGTATTTCATGTTCGTCGGTGATTCTCAACGACGATGGCTCCTCAAGATTCGTGCAGAACCGCACGAGGGGGAGGTGAACCAAAATTCTAGCAATCGACGCGAACTACGACCGACCCGGCGGTGGATTCGCCGGCACCGCAACTCCCCTGACCAATCGACCGTCCATCGACCGCGCTAAAAGAGATCCAACGGTCGATCAGCTCGCTGCCCGCCACCCTCCGAAAGGAAAGAAGCAAGAAGAGATCAAGAAGAGCTGAAACCAACCTCGGAGGGCTCACTGTCTTTCTGAGCTGATGCTTCGTTATCGAGGCGAACGCCGTCGAGGGGGGCGGTCTTCTTCTTCTTCCGGTATCTGGACCAGGAGATCAGCTTGGGCCTCGACCCGGCAGGGCGGCCGGAACGGTGGGAGCCATCGGAGCCGGAGACGAGAGACCCTACGAAGCAGGAGGGGAGGCACCACCATCTCTTCCGGCTTGGAATTTTGCGATGGTTGCTCTTCTCGGGAGGCATATGGTCTGCCGAGGGAAACCACAATACTTAGGGGGAAGAATGACATGGATGTATATGCCGGGGTCTAAGTTTCTTGTTGTAGACCAAAAACCTCCTTGGTTGACAAGCTTCTTTGATATATATATATATATACATATAGATGGGGTATGGAAAATTCTAAACTTACAGGGTTCTTTTGAAAAGTACCCTATACTTCTAATATTTTTGATTTTTTTAATCAAAAAATTAATCTAAACGCAGAGACAGCAGGTCTGTCATATCCCTAATTATGCATTTTAATACCTAATATCTTGCACGTGATCTGCACATGAGCCTCGTAATGAATCTATTCAAATAGAAATGAAAAAGCAAATTGGTGCCATACTTTGGGATGAGAAGAGAGCTGGGCTTTGGAGATATTTGGAAAATAATGTAAAAATGAGTTCGAATTACAAGATGGAGTCATAATTTAGAGATATTATTGGGGCGATTTTTCAGCTCTACCTCGACTTCCTACCTTGATGACAGCTGGCACTCTAGCACATGCCAAGCATACAGAGCATAAGATGTGTTTAATGGATGCCCATGATTTCATAGGATGTAAAATTAGATGATAATTGCTTATGGCAAAGTGGGAATCACAAAGGATTGCATAGAAATTAAGGGAGAAGGAGAAATTTAAAATCTTTTCTTTGATATTTTTTTGGCTAAATTGGAGATATATCCATTTTTTTCCTATCTTTCGTATCTTTTTTTTCCTTTATTTTTTTCGTTCAAGAGTAGGAAGATGGAGAAAACTTGTCAGCTAGTAGCAGGTTTGAAGGATCAACATAATATGATATCGAGAACACATATAAAAATATCTTTGAAGCCAATATTATTATAATTTTGTTGGGCAAGGATCAATACCATCTTCTTCCTGTTCTTCTTCTCCTCATCCTTATTTAGGGTGCTGGATGCCATGAGGCATGGAGCTCTTTTCTGGTAATGTATTACTACTCTTTGGGCTCGTTTAGTTCGTGGAAAAAGAGGGGGAAAGTGTGGTCAACGGGAAAGTAATGAGATGCCTCTTGTTTGGTTGGAGTTTTCAAAGGAGAGAGATGGAAAAGTTGTATTCCCGTGGGAATATGATTCCCACATTTCATGGAAAAGTCTTTCCCATGAGAAACATGGAAAAGTTACTTTCCCATGAGGCGGGAATCACTTTATTTTTATTTTTTTCCAAAAAGGCCCTTCAGCATTAAAGAAGCATTAAAGAGGCATTAAATACCTAATTTTTATTAAGGGCATAATAGGAATTATACATAACTTTTCCAGAAAAGTGGATGGCCAACCAAATATAAGCACTTTGAAAATTTGTCGCTTTCTCATGGTCAACCAAACATGCCAAAAGTACTTTCCTAAGTATCCTCTTCCTAGGAATTTGTTTCCTAGGAATCATATTCCTAGAAGAAAAAATGCTTTCCGCGAACCAAACGAGCCCTTTGTGTATTCACTGAAGGCCCCAAGCATCTTTTTCCATCTAAGTTGTGGAAATGAAGATAAGAAAGGGTATCATACCGAAAAGGTTAAATCTTTAAATTGGCGGGATGATGAGGAAATTATTTGGCTCACATATGAGTATATGACCAAAAAAGAGTTGGCTAGAAGACTGGGATGTTGCAAGAGAATCTCATTAGCGAAACACTTCCTCATGTTTAATTTGCTTTTGGAATAGGTGGGGAAGAGATCTCTTCCATTCCATCTTAGTCTCTTGTTTGCTTTCAAAGAGGTCTATGGTTGGTTCTTGGAAACTTCCACATCTTCAACTAGAACTTTATCCATTTGCTCTCAGATTTTAAGGTTACAAGAAGTGGACGTCTACTGCAACCAGAGCCTGCACATCGTCTTTTAAATCCTTTCAATTAAAGTAGGGAGATGGTTGTGGGAGGAAAATATAAAAAAAATTCCGTTAGGTGGTGAAAAGAAAGGTATTCAAAGTCACAAGGTAAGTCTACATAAAACAACGTTGAGTATATCTTGAGTTAACAAACTCTAAAAGCCAGAAAATGAATCTTTTTTCAGAGCAGAGCGAGCGAAGCGAGTGGTGCACATTGCAATAAGAGTTGAGTATTTTAGAGATTACTAGTTTGAGTCCAAATCGACTTACTCTATTAAACATACCTTTTATAAATTTTTTTAAAGAAAGAGAGTTGAATATTCTAGAGGCCAGGTATATCGAGGACTAGAGTTAGAGGAAAAAACTTATACTCTATAATCTCCAATATTCTATGGTGGAACTTTTGTGTCATCTTTGCTTATGGACATAGGTCAATAGACCAAACTACGTAAATATTATGTATTCTTCTTCTTTTTTTTCTTCTTGATTTATTATTCTTTTTGCTTGTCACAGCACACATAGCAGAGAAGCACAGAAACTAATAAGATGATGGTTACTGAGGAATATCGATGCTTGTTTTATGGAGGAGGGAAAAAAGTCTGGTTTTGACCATATAATTTGATATTTTGAAGGGTCTCAACTTGAGAGGCATCAGGCAAATTAAGGCATGCCTCTTATGATTGGAAAGAACTGAAACCCCTAAACAAGAAAGGTAAGGATGAATCTAAACTCGTAGATTTTGATTGCAAATATTTACAAAAAGTATGAAGCCATGAATAACATACATCAAGCATATATGTTTGTAAGAAGCAAAATTTTGCTAACTATTAGTTTATCTAGAACCGATGGTCATCAATTTGGTTGGTTAGAGTGGCCATGTGACGAGAGAGTATGTATTATATCCCAAATGATATTAATCTGGAACCATTCTAGATAGTATTAGATTCACCCTTGGTGATGGAAATGACATCCTCTCAACACTATTTTGTTCATGAAAGGAAGGAATGATCCACCCAAATTTTATTAATAGAAATATAGAATGTACAAAAGAGGATTGGTTCCAATAGAAAGAGAGAGAGAATTAAAAGGGCTGGAAAGAGAGAAAGGAAGCTAGTTCTACACTGAAATGACTGAGATAAAGAGTAGGAAGAAGGCTAGCTAGCACGAATTGAAAACAAGGATGAAACTCTAGATGGTTTAGCTGGCAACTCCTTGGCTAGAGAGGCAATCAGGGAAGAGGATAATATTGTATCCACAAGTCTTTTTAATTAGAAAGACCACTCTTAATGCTCAGCAATTTCAGAACAGTGGCCGGGGTTTATCAATATCTACGGCATAGTCAGCCAAGAAGATAAATCTTTTTTTTTTTTTGCTTAGGAGAAAGAAGAAGAAGATAAATCTTGAGTACAAGATTTTGTTCACGTTGTGTTTGGTGCTGAAATAAAATATATCAAGCATACATACTTGAAGGTTCAGGCATTAAACACCATCATGACTCAAAAATAGGTAGAGGCTCAAACAAGTGAAAACATAAGATATGGAATCAAAATATATCGTAAGTAGTATAGCAACTAACAAGCGACAAGAGGAACTCAGGTCCTTCGCCTAGGAAAAGAGAAAATAGAAAAAATGAATACAATATTATAAGTTTATATCATGATGGTTTGAAATATTAATTATTAATTAAAATATTGTGGCCACTTCTAATCCAAGAAAGATTATTTCAATCAGTGCCTTTTGTAATGCACCTACTGCTTGCTTTTATTTGTCCTTTTATCTTTTCTAAACTTAATTGCAACCTTCACCAAGCCTGAATCTTGTTTTGCTGATGACATCATGTATGATATATATGGATTTGTTTCTTTACCTTGGAAAAAAAATTAGAGAAACCCTTGGTTGTAGAACATGTTTAACTTGTTGGATTAGTTTAAAAAGGAATGTGAGATTGCACAAATGAATATATACAAACATTTGTATGTATATATGTATATATGTATATATGTATGTCTATATATATATATATATATAATTGAGAACACATTATGGTAGTAATGTTTTATATAATAAAAATTGGAAGGCAAATTAAGCACAAAGCATATGAGTTAAAAATCAACTCCATTAATTATGGTTTTTATATTATGAAATATGAATGCGCTAAAATACAATAATTTTGGTTATTTCCAAATTGTAAATCATACAAAACATCATATCAAATTTTAAAATAATATATTTTTAGATTATTTGATGTATAAATAAATCTTTAATAATACAATTTTTAGTTTCAAAGTTATTTTTATGATGTAGATCGTTATCACCGGATGTGAAATCTCCATTGTTGATTTTAAATTAATAGAATGAGTTATAATAATAAATTATAAAAATTGTTTTTTTTAAAAAAAATAAGTACAGATTAAGGTTGCGTACTTATGGTCCGGGATGGAAACCCTGACTCAATCTGAAAAATATTCACTTCTCGTCTTCTGTCTCCTGGGAGCCCTCCTTGTCTCCCAGCGCGGCTTGTCTCCCATGCGATGGCGGAGAGAGAGACAGAGAGGAAAGGAGATGGAGGCGGCGACGCCGGAGGTGGTAAGGAAGGCGGAGAGGCTGGTGGTTTCGACCATGGGAGGGCGCGACGCCTCCCACGACGCGGCCCACGCCTTCTTCGTCCACGACCTGGCCCTCTCCCTCGCCGAAGAAAAGGGCTTGGATTCCTTCCCTCAAAGCTTGGAGATAGCAAGGCATTCCTCACCCCTTTCCCCCCTCTATCCCCTTCTCTCTTCCTTTGGTTCTTGTTGCCCAACTCATTTTCATTTGATGCTGCGGCTCGATAGCCCACCTACATTGTCTTTTTAATGGATGTTCGTGCGCATTGGTTCAATTCCCATTTGGTATGCTCGGTTTATTTGAGGTTGTTTACGCTCTTTTGTCGTCAAATATGTCTAAATTTTGAAGCTGTATGTTTTCCCTGGTCACTCCACGGACATGAATTAAGGTTTTTCCTTTTACCATGATATCATGACATTGGAATTTACTAGGTGATTGCTAATGCACCATGTCTATGGTTACGTGAAGTTGTTTGTAGCTCTTGGTAACTTATTCCTCTAAATGAGTGAACACAATAGCTTTCCGCAGAAGCATTAAAGAGGTATAGTATTTAATTTTTAGACTAAATTACAAACCCCTCCCGAGGTTTACGTTTATTACACTTACACCTAATAGTTTGTAAGACCTATACTTACACCCAATTAAATTAACGGTGTTAGTGAAACCATTTACCTCACGCGAATAGTCAAATTGCTCTTAAGTGGGGAGGAGGATGCATATATTTTCTTATATCCTTGGGTGACTGTTACGTCAGATTGTTTTGGTCCTGTTCGAAATTTTTTCCGATGTGATATTTTGGTTCCATTTAAAGTTAAGAGTTTAATTAACATTCTGTTAAGTTATGGGTTAAAATATTGGGTAAAAATAAACCTTAAGTAGGGTAAATGTAGGTTTTTTATACTATTAGGTGTAAGTATAATTTATTCCTAATTTTTATTAGCCTGCAAACTTAAAGTAGAAAGCCATATATGTCTTCTGTCAGGCGACAATTCTGGTAAATCATCTGTTATTGTACCACTTGGCTTTTGGGTTGATACACTTAAACGGTTACATGGAGCTTTCTGGACATTCAAATGACTCATAAAGAGTGGTGGCTCAATAATGGGTATTGTTTGCACTTCTGAGTTTCTGATTGTTTTTTCTTTTTTGGATCAGAAATTAAGCCATTTACTGTACAGATATTTCTTCTGCATAAGCATGTATTAGTTAATTTGTCTTGTTTCAGGCATTGCTTGATGCTTCACATTTGGTGGAAGTATGGACCAATACTGCATGACCTAAGCTATTGCCATGACAGGGTTTATCAAAGCAAGCATATTTGGAGAAAGATGAAAAGCAGACTACAATTAATCATTTCCATGAGAAACTTTTCAAACTGAAGGATTTGATGAAGACAAAGGTAGATAAGTGAAAAACATGAAACTTGCTCCATATACTACAGAGCATTTTATAGATAACAAGAAATATGCATGCAGATCTTTTGAAGTATCCCTCTACTTGTTTGCATAGATATACCTATGGCAGAGTGATGGAAATATTAGTTTTAAGAGGTTGTGTATTTCTGATATAAGATTCATTTCAATTTTTGCATAAGCTGATATAACGAATAAGGCTGTCGATTTCACAATACAGATATATGAAGTGTAGGGGTTCTTGGTTCATGACCATTTCAGCTCATGTCCAAACCTTAATGGAATGACATGCATCGTTACAATTATGCCTGTATTCATGTGCATATGCATATGCTATCAGTAGAATTTTTTAAATTCAAGTCAATATTATTCTTATATTGTAATTATTCTAGCATTGTTTGTTATGTTTGGACTCCACCTCTCTACCTTCAAAAGAAAAGCAGCTGTCAGTAATCCGTAACTTGTAACTGACAATTAAGCTATCCTTTGTTGCATCCTCATGTTGCATTTGACCATCCTATGTGCTAGTTCTCAATTTTAGAACCAGGGATGATGTTGTTCTAGTGTCATTCTTGTTTGTTATAGTGTAGGGTATATGCTTGAGTGTATTTTGAGAACATTCAAGATTCTCTTTACTGTGATTCACAGGGAAAAATTTCAGGCCAGTAATGAGAGAGCAGAGAGAAGCCACAAGTTCATTCTGGATTTCTTAGTAGAGTTCTATGAAGAATGGAGTGGCAGCACTCGAATTGAAATTCTCCCTTCCTTTCCACGAGTATCTAATATTCTTCCACTGCCTTTGAGGTATAATTATTGAAGCAGTCAAACTTTACGACTGTTTCTGTTGCTTGTAAAAATCTTTGTTGATGTCACTGGCTATTGTTTTTAAGTCAACAATCTGTTACACTTGAATCTTATTACTTCAGCATCTAGTGAACTTTTTTTTTTTGGCAATTTATATAGTTGCTTGATTTTCACAGTAACAGGACAGAATGATAGTCTTACACAGTTAGGTGTAAATCTATCTTTGTTGACATAGACTTAGGCCCTGTTTGGGGGAGCTGTTGGCAGTAGAGCTGTTGGAAGTAGAGCTGTTGGAAGTAGAGCTGTCTGAAGTAGAGCTGTTATAAAAAGCTGTTTGCTGTTTGGTAACTACATTCGTAAAGTGCTGTGGTACTTTATTTTGTGTTTGGTAAACAAACTGAGAAAGTACTTTTGTATGACAAAATTACCATAAAGGACATTGCATAGTATTATACAACATAACATAATAAAACATAACATAAATTAATACATAAATATACGATATAGTATAATATTATTGTAATATAAAATAATATTATGTTAATATAGCATAATAGTAATATAATTATTAGAGTAAATTAATATTTGGTAATATAACATAATATTAAATTATTTAACATAACATATTAATGTATTATAATATAATGTAATATATATTATATTTATAGTATAATACAATAATAAAAGTATAAATTATTATAATTGTTAGTATAAATTAATTTCTCATAATATAACATAATATTAAATTATTTAAAATAACATATTAATGTATTATAATGTAATGTAATATAATACAATATTTATAGTATAATACAATAATAAAGGTATAAAATATTATAATTATTATTATAAATTAATTTTTCATAATATAACATAATATTAAAATTATTTAAAATAACATATTGATGTATTATAATGTAATGTAATATAATATAATATTTATAGTATAATACAATAATAAAGGTATAAAATATTATAATTATTAGTATAAATTAATTTTCTATAATATAACATAATATTAAATTATTTAACATAACATATTAATGTATTATGATATAATATAATATGATATTATATTTATAGTATAATACAAAAAAAAGGTATAAAATATTATAATTATTAGTATAAATTAATTTTTCATAATATAACATAATATTAAATTATTTAATATAACATATTAATGTATTATGATATAATATAATATGATATTATATTTATAGTATAATACAAAAATAAAGGTATAAAATATTATAATTATTAGTATAAAATAATTTTTTATAATTTTTCATAAAATAATTTTCCGCGGTCCAGGGGCTCTTCTTCGTGGTCCACGCTTGAGGAGAACCTCAGCGCGGGCCGCGAGGTTGATGATAAAAAAAAACAATAGATTGATTTTGAAAGGTATGGAAAAGGATTAAAAATTTTTTCTTCTAAAATGTGGTTCAAGAGATGCATACAAAAATTGAAAAGAAAAATACCTTTTCTTACGGAAGGGAGTCTGACGGGTAGGGTTCTTAGCTACAGCAGATTTTTAGATTTATAAAGGGACAAACTATGTAATTATGTTATTTTAATATGGGTATTTTTGTCAAAAATACAGCTTTCCGAAAAAGCTGAAACAGCTTCCTCCCAAAAGCTTCAAATTGGAGCTTTCTCCTAAAAGCTGTTTTCAGCTTCCCGCAAAAGCTGAAACAGCTTTTTGAAAAATTTACCAAACACAGTATTTCATCTAAAAGTACTTTTGGAGGGCCAGAAAGTGCTTTCTGGCCCTCCAAAAGCTCCCCCAAACAGGGCCTTACCCAACTCATTTGGAACATGTGATTGTTTTGAACAACAGTAGTTATTTCTCTGACTGATGTACAATTTAGTTTGTCTTTGTGGATTTGGACTGCATCTGGTTTCTTTTGTGATAAGGAAGTACCCTAATTTATTAGGAAGAAAGAGAACATTTATTTGATCCTGCAGTAGATAGTTGTGGACCCGGACATGGGAGATGCACTTAAGTGTAATGTTACGGACCCCAGACGGCCATAATCCGGAAGCATTGGCCGAGGCCAACCTCGGCCAAGACCAACCAGCGGGCCAAATCCACTGCTTGGAGGCTTGCCCAAGCAGTGGCCAACCTCGCCACTAGCCGGCTCAGCCCCGCGCAGGCCTTGCCCAGCGCCTGCACGAGGTTCAGAGCCAACAGCAGCAACATGCGGCCAATCGCGCACCCCCTCGGCCACAACTGCGCGCCCGCTCGGCCACAGCCGCGCGCGGAGCCCCGCGTGCGCCCACAGCAGCGCGTTGCCCTCCGCACGCCCATCCAGCCTCAGGCGCGCACGGCCAACTGCGCGGACCCGCCTCAGGCACACGTGGTTGGCCACAGGCGCGTGGCCCTCTGCGCGCATAGCAGCAGGCGTGCGGACCCCGCACGCACATAAGCATGCGCGCGGACCCTCGCGCGCACACCAACTTGTGCGCGGCCGACCGCGCGTGCACCAGTAACCTGTGCGCGGCCCTCCGCGCGCACACCAACTTGTGCGCGGCCGACCGCGCGTGCACCAGTAACCTGTGCGTGGCCCTCCGCGCGCACCCCAACCTGCGTATAGCCCTCCATGTGCCCCTCTCCAGCGCGCGACCCTCCGCGCGCCCCTCTCCTCCGCGTGGCCCTCCGCGCACCCGACAGCCAGCATGCGGTCCTCCGAACGCACGCCCAGCATCGCGTGGGCCTCCGCGCGCACCAGACTCAGCGCGCAGCCCTTCGCGCGCATGATCAGCAGCCGGGCCGGCCAATGCCCCAAGCGCCAAGCCGACTCGATCCCATGCGCACCAGTGCGTGCCCGGCGCTCTGCGCCTGCGCCCACCTAACATGCCCGAACCTCGCCACGGCCAGAGGGGGTAGGTGCACAGCCAGGCTACCAGCCCACGCCGCGCCAGCACCCGGCACACGCGCAACAACCTGTTGCGCACACGACAAGAGTGGGCATGGACGTGGATGATGACAAGGGGCACCAGCCCATGCGCGCATACCTGAGCGCGCGCACACAAGAGAAGGTCCAGGCGCATGGCATGGCACAGCAAGCACAAGGCTCGACCAACACTGCATTCAACCAGGCGCAATCAAGCCAATCAGGTCAAAAGGCAAGCGCACGGGCTAAGCCAAGCCAAAGCAAGCACAATCAGACCAAGCCCGCGCACATTGAACCATAACCAGCCAGTGCATGCGCGCCCAAAGGCCAAGCAAGGGAAGCCACGGCCGGCCGAGCCAAAGAGTTGGTCAAGGGCCAAGTGGCAACCATCTGCGCGCAGTAACAGACAAGGAAAGGCTCTTCAAGGCAGCGCTCGGCCAAAGATAGTAGGCCAAGCCACATGGCAGAAATCCCAACACAAGCGCAGGGCCAAACAAGGAAGGAGTGCGTGCAAAATCAAAGGAGGAGTCCGCGGACTCTTCCATAGAGATTTGGCGAGCAAGGATATGGGCGGCCAAGATGTATCAGGCCGCAAGATGAAAAGAGGATAGGATGCCAAGTCACTGATCCGTGGGAGAGCAGGCAGTTGGATTCGCGCCTCGGCCAACTGAGACCCGCGTTCCGGCCAACCAAGATCCGCATCCTAGCCAGCCACCAAAGATCCCATATCAGGCCAACCGTGGACAAGTGGCAGCACACGCACCTGACGCGCGCCTCGGCCAACCGAGCGACGCATCCCGGACGTCCAGAGATTTCAGCACATGGCCAAAGGAGGTCAAACTTAGTTGGATCCCCTTGCGGCTGATTTAGAAGCCATTCAAAATTTGAATTGTTTCTGCCAATAAGTCATGGGCATTAGGCCTATATAAAGAAGCCGTTAGGGCCCTTCCAAGGCATCTATCTATCAAATATCATATTTCTTCATTGTAAAGGGTTGTCCCTTAGGTTTTCTAGGTGGAAATTTCAGCTGCAAGGCTTGGGCTAGGGTGGGGTAAATCAACTCCCCTTAGATTGTTCTAGGTAAAGCATGATCCCTTCCCAACTTGCTAAGAGTCCCTGTTATTTCGTTGTCTATTGGAATAGAATCATCTTTCTTTCATATTCAGCCCCATACTTTGATTCTTTCCCATCGCCGGGCACCTATAATGGAGTAGCATAGGTGTGGTTCCAAAGGCAATAAGAAGAGAGCACGTTACCCACATCCAAGACGGTCCCATCATCATCTCCATCCTTTGAACCTTGGCGCGGGGTTTGGGACTGCAAAGCCCCGCAGGCCAGCACTGGTACTTTCGTTGAGAGACTTCATCAAGGAGATTGTCAGGTAATCGAATGTAGTGTCCAAAACATTGAAGAGTTTCTAAAGCAGTTTCATTACTTTAGGTAGAAGATTCCTACTGCCAAAAAGGAGGCATGATGACAGAAGAATGTCTAACCTGTGAGGTTGACTTAATTCAGTTTAGAGCACAACATTAGTACTATACCGGAAGGATGGTATGATTTGCCTCAAAGCAGAGGGCAGTCATATACATTTTATTTGTTGCATAAGTCATAAATAGGCAAATGTATAAATGAAATTGCACGCTATCATATTCAAGAAAGGAACCCTTTTTGGGAGGAGAAAATATACTTGCTTTTGTTTCATAGTTATATGGACAAGACTTTGTGTAATATGAAGGGTAACATCCAAAGATATGAATGGATTTGACTGAAAATTTGATAAATAGATACATCTGAAGATTATGGTACATATCAAGGTTTGCCGTACCAGTCGATATTGCATCGTACCGTACTATACCGATACTTGATATACCGAACCTTACCATACTATACCGTGTACCGACACTGTAATAGGTTGGTATCTATACGGGGTCTGGTACCGAGATGACGAACCTTGAAAAATATGGCTGCAAAACACCTTCTAACATCTGCATAATAATTGAAGAGCATTTGTTATTTGGAAGCCAACATGGATAAGTAATTTTTCGGTTTCTCTCCTACAGAATTTGTATGGTTAATGTGCATTTGGTGGTTCTTAAATCTGAACTTTTGTTTCTCTTTGGTACAAAACTTTGGGACTTTTAAAGAAAATATATTATATTGTCTTGTAAGGGAAGTTATATGAATGAAGAAAGTGAGAGGTTATAGAAAGAGACAGTTAAATGAAAACTAAAAAAATCCAAAGTTTGTTGAACTTTCATAGTTTTTCAAAGTGCTTTCACATATCTCTCTATAAATAAACGATATATAATTACCATATGAGATGTGAAGACAGTGAAGGTGCAATCTCGCACTAAAGAGATTAGTTTGCTTGGAAGCTGTCATGTGATTGTCTCAGGGGAGTTGAAGGAAATGCACTTATGGGCAAGTCGACATGGTGTACTGTTATAATTGTGATTGTCTATCTACCAAGGCAATCATTCAGCTTCCAGTAAACAAGTTTTTAGATTTTTCTTATGTTAAATTACAGCTATGATTAATTTAATTTATGCCTAATTAATTCTGTTCATTGGCAAGATACTGAAGCATGCTATGCAATGTTTCATAGCATTTTTCCATCCTATCATCTTGTTTTCCTAGATGTATTCATTACTGTTTATGTGTTTTCTCTTGTTTTCTTTTCCTTTTATTAATTCATTATCTTTTTTACTCTTTTCTTTTCCTAGTTTTGTGAACTTCTTCACACTTGTCATTATTTCTTTAGAACTAATACATTCCCCAGCTGTTAAGTTGTTGGAATCGTGAACTTGGATGAGTCTTGCAAGCATGCTTAGGGCTGTTCGGTCTGATTGGTCATTTGAAGGGGTGGTTCAAACTCAGTGCTGACTCAAGCCAAGTTCCAATTTCAGGTTATGCACTTTTAGCTTCTTAGAGAGCCAACCTCGAGCTTGGATTTCTCGCTGAATTTGCTTGAACAAGGGAGATACTAAGTGCAGCCTGTGCTGTTCATGAACTGCTATTTCATTTGCAGCTCTCGCTGCGACTATTAATCACTGGATGTAGGCCTCAAGTAATATAGTTAAGCAGAATGAAGAAATTGTTTTGGCTGAAAATGAGAGTGGAAAAATCTGATTTGCACCCATCAACATGCCCGAATTGACCTAGAATAAATGCTTTTTCCCCCTTGCCTTTTTAGTTGGATCAGTTTGGATCTAACCCAAAACCAACCCCATTATAAATTGATGGGATCGGTTTTAGCCCCCAGACCCAATAGGTCATCAAGGGTGAACTGGTCAGGAACCAACTGGATCCTAGATCCAACATTGTTGATAGTTCTCTGACTTGTGATTTGGCTTTTTTTTCAAAGAAAAAGGTTTACAAAGAGTGATGGAACAGGATGGATCACAAAGTTTTGGAATATGGGGTTGCAAATTAGCAAGTTCTATTCTTAATTAGTTTATGATCATTATTTCTCCTAAGTTTCTAAATTTATTGTGATCATGATGATATTTTAAAATTAAATTTGATTTTGTTGTTTGTGTTCTTTTCATACTATATTTTGTTTTTTTTTTTAGTTATATGCATGTTTGACGAGGTTTATATATAATAAATGGGTTGCGAATAGATTTATTTTTTCGAACCTAATTATAAAACTTGTTTAAAATTTGTCTCATAGGTCATACCTCTCCACCTAGCAATCAGAGGTTCTGTTTTGAATCCTGGATGGTGCATTCATAGGTACGGATATCTATGTAATGATAGTGCTGGTGGGCCCCTCTCTCTCTCTCTCTCCTGTGGTTGAGAGTTAAAATGAGTAACTTTCTTGACCTGACCTAACCTGAATCTATTCCTTCTGTGTTTATTGCCACCCTTAGATAAAAGTGTTACGGGACCGACCGTCTTAACTAGATTCATACCTGTCGAGCAAACCATTAACATATTCACCACCAAATATAAAAACTAAATAAAAAAATGCAGAAAGCATAAGCTAAGGGCTGAACATATTAAATCATCTTCATATTTTTAGTAGAATATGTTGCAAATTATTACAAACACCAACACCACCCTTCCATATATCCATTTAATACATCATGAAAATAGGAAGACAGATTTTTCACACTGTTTATTGCCTTATCTAGAAAACTTTATCTGCCTTGATAGCAAGAATTTCTTACATGAGAAGGTTGGATTTCTCTCCTCATGGCACATCTGTTATTACCTTTGCTATAAATATTTTGCATATACCCAAGAATTTGAAGTGACACAGTAGCATGAACACCTTCCATGATGAGGTTGGATTTATCTTTTCTCAAGTATCACCTTTAATCCATGCTTCATGTATGCAGTCAGCGCCAGTTTTGGGACCACCGGATGGTTTTGAACTACCTTGACATGATAGCGGCAGATGATGGAAGCCACAACAAACTTCATCTGATAGTATGCGAAGTCCTTCCCCAAGCACACTCTTGGTCCACCATTGAAGGCCGGGAACTTGCACCAAGGTTCGCTCACAAACCGCCCTTCTTTGAGCCATCTTTCCGGCCTGAATTCCCTGCAGTCTTTCCCCCATATGCTCTCCATTCTCCCCATGGAGTAGAGCGAGTACATCACCTTAATTCCTTTCTTCAGTGCGGTCCCATCGGGAAATACTTCATCTTCTGTCACCTGACCAAATTTAAGGAACTTACAGTATAAGTCTTGAGGAAACTCATATTTGGGCCCCTATGTCTAACGGCCGACCCCTAAGTCACCATTCATGCATGTGTACCAATGCCGGAATAGAGACATACTACTGCATGTATGTGCATGAATAAAGCTATCAGAAATGGATGCATGTCCATGTCGGGGCATATATGCGTTTCATTCTTGCAGCTAGCTATACATGCACTGAAATAAATCAATTGTAACCGACTTTAGGGCCTCATCAGTCATAATTGATTTCATTCATGATCTTGCATCAAGCAAGATTGTGTGGTGCATGGGCTGCAAAGTTGATGGCCGCCATCATCCGAAGATGGATGGCCGCCATCATCCGAACAAGGCAATGCACAAGTGCCACCGCATCATATACGGTGCACGTTGTTTGATAGCTATCCATCTTCTGATGATAGCTATCGGGGGCTGCACAACACTCTAACTATATGTCTTGCATACCTCTTTGAAATCCACCGGCACCGATGGGTGCAGCCTTAAAGCCTCTGACAGAGCTGCCTGCAGATACTCCATCCTCTTCACCTCCTCTGGCCTAAATACCAAAGAATTCTCTCCTTCCCCATTGCCGTCATATCCTCTCTCCTCCACTATTCTTCTAACCTCTGCAAGGATTTCTTCCTCCACCTCCGGATTCTGGTCCAACAACCAGAAAAACCAAGCCAAAGCCACGGACGACGTGTCCCTCCCTGCCAGTACAAAATTCATGCAGAGATCCCTCAGGAACTTATCAGGGAATGCATTCCCATTCTCATCCTTGAGCCTCAAAAACACTGCCAAGAGATCAGACCCAGACTTCTCACCCGGTAACGATGATAGCTCTGCCTTCCTCCTCCGAATCACCTCGTAGGCAAATTCATCAGCTCGCTTCAGCGACCTCTTGAGCTTCCCTTCACCCCCAACGCCAAGGTAGTTCATAGCCTTCCACAAGGCGGTTGGGGTTATAAACCGGAGGGCAATGGCCTCTGTCATGTTCTCAAAGGCGTCGGCGAAGGGCATCTCTGGAAGCCCGAGACTCAGGCAGCCCGGATCGGTGCCCAAGGCAATCATGCAGACATTGTCGAATGTCAGCCTAAGCAGCACGTCCTGTAGGTCGAATGGGATGTCGACCAAGGACTCAAGCACCGGTAGAAGCCTCGAGTGAGTGAGCTGAATGACAGATTTGGCCATGGCGGCTCGGAGCTCCGCCGAGTGGAACTGAAGGCTCGATCTCTTCCTGTGGCGGCGCCATGCCTCGCCATCGGTGCTGAAGATGCCGTGCCCGAGCATGTCGCGGACGATGCCCTGGATGTACTCCCCCTTGGGAAAGTTGGCGAACTTGGTCTTAAGAATGTACTTGAGGTTGTCGGGGTTGGCGGTCACGACACACTGAAGGTTGCTGAGCCATGGGCCTTGGAAGGTGAACGTGCCATTTGTTCGAACAAGCACGCCGGTGACCCACTCGTAGGCGTTGCCTCGAACGCCGACGAGCAGCGAGGGAAGCATCCCAAGGACAGGCCATACGGCAAGGCCGTGGCGCCTCCGCTGGCTAAGGGAGTGGATGATTACAAAAGTGGATAAGGCTAAGAGCAAAGCTCCAAATGGGACCTCTGACAGGATCTGGAGGAAGAGGGTGGTGTGGTGGCTGGAGCTCATGGTGTTGATGGAGTGGAGGTTTGCCAGGGAATAATATGGAGGAGGAGACTAGGAGGCTAGTCAGTATTATACATGTGGCAGCATTGAAGTATCTTAATTAAAATTGACAGAAAGGAAACATTTCTATTCACCTAACCAGATATTGAACCCTAGTTTGTTGCAATCCTTAAAGAGCATATGAGTCATACTGCTGATCTTTTTTTTTTCTTTTGCGGTAAAAATGGCATTTCATATAGCTCTCATGTGGGTATAGCAGGTAAAAGAAAATACAATGAAGGAGGAGGAAGCTCAGCGGCACAAGCATCATGCCAATTCCATCGAGACTAATCGAACTAAAGGGCCAAAGGGAATTCTTCTGGATGCAACCTAGTCCAAACTATTTTTTGGCAAAATAGGATCTAGATGAAGCACCCTCGGCCGCAAGAGGTGTACGTGGGCCATCACACCCATGTTTTGCCGACTAAAGCTGATCAACAAGAGGTTAAGCAATATGAGTAACAATTAGGATTAGGAGATCGACTAACAAACTTTACTGAGATAGAGTCGATGAGGGTACAATTAACAATAAAGAAGATGCGTGAGACTGCAGCATCTGATAATGCACGGTAGGAGGTTGGAACAGGAAACTCATTGATGAGGTATTTATTCTTGACGTAGGAGTGCATTAATGCAGTTCATTAAGAAGATTGGAGGTGCAAATTGATGATCCTACTAGATGATGCTGAAGTATTGTGCCGAATGCAGCGCTGGAGTTCCTTGTTAAAGTTGTCTCACAATTGAATGAGCATGGTGGAAGTTGAATTATTGTGCTGAATGAGTTCCTTGTCAAAGTTATGATCATAATTGATTCAGCATAGCGGAATAGGAGACTATTCATGATGAAGAAAACATGAACGAGAGCACGAGCAAGAGTACGAGAGTAGATAATGAGACTTAGATCTTTGTTTCTGATGGGTCACTTGCAATGAGATCTTATTTGTTCTTCGTCGATTATAACATTACTGGAGGATCGTTATCCATCTCCTATTTGCAGATGATACCATTACTATTGACTTAGGGCCATACTGCAGAACTACAAATCTATCCAGCAAATTATGCTACTCTACTGTTAGATGTGCGCCCGGATACTGGACCCGGCTAAATTGGAGCTTAGCATTTATGTTATGGTGAATGTTGCTTCATGCGTCAAAAACCAAAGAGTTTGGGGTCCGGCGTGTTACCATTTCATGGTTTAATGTAGCAATATAGCTTCTTGGATCACACATCAAGATGCTTGATGGTTTGGCTTCTGATGTTCTGCTTATTTGCATTGCATGCGATCATTTTGTTTCACTCATCTTGATTATGCTTGATGCATGATTAAAAACTTATGATGAATTTGACCACTTAATGGTCTGATAAGTAGTGGTGGATGCAACCCATTTCCATCTGGAAGACCATGCCTGTTGAATCCTAGAAATTGCAGCAAGAATGTCAGGAAAATATTGGATGTTGGGCACAACAAACACCTGCAGAGAGAGTGAGGTCATCTCACTTAGGCGAGTAAACCTAGCTTATGGACTAAACCCATGAAATAACCCGAGATTAAATGGGCCTTCTCATAAGCTATACCCATGGTAACAACCAAGCATTTTGGTGCAAATGTGTTGATCTCCGAGAGGCTTGAACTAAACGGGACATCAACTAGGTGGTCCGGCCGAGTTTAGGCTTGGGACCTGCTGAAACTCTAGTTGAATTTTAAAAATGAGGCCAACCTATATTACAATTCTGTGAGGGTTGTTCCTTAATTGCCTAAGTCCAGTTTGGACCCTTCGGAATAATTATTAGGTAGACCAGATCCACTGCAAATATTGTGAGAATCCGTATAGGCATGTGTTTAGTTTTCAATTATTTTTCGAGAAAATCTGGAATACTTATACAAGACTAAGAAACTCAAAAATTACCTTCTAACTAGCCTTTTTGGGTGAGATCTTAGATTGTTACAGATATAAGATGAAATCGCTTTTAGGTGGATTTATTTCACCCTAGGTCCGCGGTGGGCCTTGTCTATCTAATAATTTCTCTTTATCTGGAGGTTGAGAGTTATGGTATAAGAAGGTGCTAGAAAAATACAAAGCGGTCAACTATATTAATTGTGTTATCTTGGAGCTCCTCACTGTGCTTAGAGACAAGTTTAGATGAAAAGCTAGATGTGGGGACGATATAGATCTTGCTTTTAGATTTTGTTGGGAGGCCAATGGTCCAATGCATTAAGACTAGATGAAAGACTTTTGCAATACAATTATTGCCCCAACAAGAATCCGGATAGCAAGGTGAACCATGATGGACAAGGCTATGGAAGCTTTCTGTTTCCCCTCATATCAAATCTTTTTTCAGAGGATGGCAAGTAACAATTTAATTTATTACTGTTAGTGGATGTCAACTCCGTTTCCTAAATGGAGGATTAGAATCATGCCTTCCTCAATTGTAATTTTTTGAGGGGAATAAGGGGGAAGTGAATCACTTCCCCCAGTTTATTAGATTGGAGAGAATATGTACAAGAAGAACGTATGCAATGTTCCTTTTTTTTATTATTTTTGGTACAGAAGAATGTACAAGGTTCTTTGACAAGGAAATAATTACAAGCTTTGAGTCAATGGGGATAGACAACTCCAAATTTTGTGGCATCCTTCAGTCACCTTTTCGGATCGAAGATGTTCCCACATTCTGAAAGTATGCAAATGTGCCAAATGTGCCCATTTCTTTCAAGCCAAATGTGATGGTCATTAAGAGTGGATCCCAAGCCCTTCTAATAGGAGGCTGAAATTTCTCTTCTCCAAGGAGTCCACCGAGCCATCCTCTATTATTGAGACAGGTTTTAAGAGTGGGCTGCCTCCATTCCCTTCGACCACAAGCCTCCTCTATTCTTCTTTCTCTCTTCCCCATCTTCCTTTTTCTCTCTTTGCTTCATCTCCCTCTCTCTCTCTCTCTCTCTCTCTCTCTCTCTCTCTCTATATATATATATATATGTATAGATGTATATATGTATATATGTATATATGTATATATGTATATATGTATATATGTATATATGTATATATGTATATATGTATATATGTATATATGTATATATGTATATATGTATATATGTATATATGTATATATATATATATATGTATATATATATATGTATATATGTATATATATATATATGTATATATGTATATGTATATATATATGTATATATGTATATGTATATATATATGTATATATGTATATATATATGTATATGTATATATATATATGTATATATATATATATATGTATATGTATATATATATATGTATATATATATATATATATATATATGCTTCTAAGTGGATCTAGTAGAGAATCCTTCTCTCTTTTGTTCCTCGCCGTGCTCTTAAGTCAACCTCCTAGAGGATATTGAATTGACATCATTGCGATTACCTCGAGTAGCCATGTAGTATGTCGGCCCTTCCCACCATAGCACTTGCCGAGCACTATTGATTTCATCATCATCATCATCAACCTTTATTGAACTATTTATATTGTACCCTTACTTTTGTTTTATGATTTGACTAATTAAACTACTTGAATCCAATCAATCTGAGCTATTAGATGTTTTTACCTTGTTGGCCCTGTCATTCCTCCACTCCGACCTTTGTTGGCTCTCTGACAATATGACATATTACTCTTGGCTTGATTGGTGGCTGATCTCTTGATTAGATGAATTGAGATACATCAAGTTAAAGGTTACTCGACACCGTCATTCAGCTGGCCTCATTTTTTTTCTTGTGCAATTCTATATTTGTGGTTGACATTGGTTTTATATGTGGGCATATTAATCTACACATGAAATAGCCCAACAAGGATTTTATACTCTGGTTCTTCAATCAAGATAGAACCCTACTTTCTTATTTATTATTTAATCTCAAATTAGGTAGGATAGAAAAAATAGATTTAAGTGTAATTCAGATATTAGAGCTTCGAAGTTAAGAAACTAACAATAATTTATTTATTTCTTATGCTAATGTTTGGTCAAGGACGAGTTGGATTTATACTATTTATTGGACATGCTAGTCATGGACTGGTAGACATTGTGACCGAGTTTGTTGTCAGTAGAGAAAAGAATTCCTGCACTTGATCATTTTCTGTCACGCCCCAAACCCATCACTTGGGTCAACCACATGACACAGCCGCATGAACCTTAGAGATCATGCAAGGCCGAAAAGATATCCAATAACTCAATAATTAATATCCAAATAATCCAACTAAATAAATCCACGATATTCATACAATCAAACTGATTCATTTATAAGATAATAGTTTGTTTTGCATCAGAAAATAAACTAACTAAAAACTCCATCCCTCAAACTCCGTGCTCAACCCATCCATGACCAAGCATCTTGTAACTCTGAAATAAAAAGAAAAAAGATGGTGTGAGTTTTAGAGCCCAGTAAGAATCTTTGCACATCCACACTAATATAATATTATAATTTAAACCTAGCAATAAGCAATATCAGAATGAAAATATAAATTTTGAAACCTATTTTCAAACATTCAATATCACTCAATTAAATCGACAAATATCCGCAAAAACATATATCAAATATCCATCTTACTAAAAGAGGTATATTTTTACAAATACCAACAAATAAAATCTTTTATTCAACATTGGTTTCATGTCTCGTATTATCTTTTTCTCATTATATCAATTCCAAGTTCGATAATAATGTACTTTCTAGTTTTAGACTAACCAAGATCATGTAGATAGCCTTCACGGTCTTATGCGTGGGATAGCTTCTACAAACTTATGCGCAGGATAGTTTTCACGAGTTTACACATGGGACAACCTCTACAAGTTTATGCATGGGATAGCCTCCACAGGCTTACGTGTGAAAATTTTGTTTATCAGTTATTGACTGGGGCATGATTTTGGTTAGTCCAAAGTTAGAAAAAAATTGTTATTGAAACTAGAATTGAGATAATGAGAAACATACGATAAAATAAATGAAACTAATGCTAAATAAAAGATTTTACTTATTGGTATTTGTAATATATCTCTTTTGATAGGTCAGATATTTGATGTATATTTATGTAGATATTTGTCAGTTTAATTGAGTTATATTTAATGTTTGAAAAGAGATTTCATAATTTACATTTTTACTTTGATATTGCTTATTGCTATTTTCAAAACATATTATTATAAAGGTGTGAATATACAGAGATTCTTACTGGGCTATAAAGCTCATACCATATTTTTTTCTAATCTTATCAAAGTTGCAGGACGCTTACTCACAGATGGGTTGGGCATGGAGTTTGAGCGAGGGAGTCTTTAGTTAGTTTATTCTTTGATGCCAAACGAACAATTCATTATCTCATAAATGATCAATTTGATTACTTGAATATGGTGGATTTATTTAGTTGTATTATTTGGCTATCAATTGTTGAGTTATTGGATATATGTTCATCTTAGGCTTTGCATCTCTATGCATCGCTCTAGGAGGCATACGGCCGTGTCACATCGTCGACCCAGGTGACAAATTCGAGGCGTAATAGAAGTGATATCAGATCTTAAAGTTATGATCACTAGGGATATGATAGAGGTAGCAAAAATGAATCCAGAGCTTAGGTTTATAATCACATGGGACAAAGCAAAAATGGTTTCGGATCTTAGATTTAAGATCACTAGAGACTAAGATAGAGATGAGCTTAGAGCTGGGCGTATGATAGGCTAGAAAATTTTATATCTCAAGTTATTAGAAGAACGGTTTATGTAAGGTGAATGCGAGAGGGTTGACCATAAAATATGATATGTTATTTTATGACACATTTATCTAATCATTTATCATTTAGGCGATCTTTGAAAACCCAAATTTGATATTGGTGCAAATTGTGGTAGCATTTCTAGTTTTGTTGTTAATTATTTGATTGCAAAATTTGGGATCGTTAGTAAGAAGTTGTTTAGGTGTGGGCTAAGAAAGATTTTTCATAGTATTAGAGTAGATTATTCTTCGAGTTTGAATATGTATGTGGATCTTATTTAGAATTGGCATGTAGAAGAAAATATTATTGGGACACTACAAATTGGTATATTTCCTATTGATATATTTGATTTTATTTTGACGCTATAGAGCATGCATATTGTTCAGAATTTTTAGTAATTTAAATTTTCATAATTGGATTGAGCTACTAGATTTTTCTCATAATTGTCAATGTCACGACCTAGATCCGGAGCTTGTTTTGTCGCGCCCCAGATTCGAAGCGTGACATGGCCATGCTACTGTAGGGTATTGCCCCCAATAAAACAAAGCCCAAGATAACAATATTCTTTTATGTAGCAAGATAAAATTTGTTCAATTTTATTTGCTAATCAAAAGGAAGCAGGTACAGAGCATCTATATCAAATATTTGAGTATTCAAGATTGCAACCCAAATTTAATAGTTATTGCTACAACTATGATAGTTTGTAACTATGCTTCAGGCTTTATTTTTTTTTTCAACCTCCATTTGTTAACTCTTTTCCGCTCCTAGCAACCTTATTTATTTAAAATATAATAAAGAAACAGATGAATTTTAGGGCTCAGTAAGTAACCATGCACCACCTTATCGAATCAAGTATGAATTTTTTCATGCCAATGCATCATTTTAAAAAAATAACAGATATTCCAAAATAAACATTTTATAACACATATATTAAAACGGGTCATAAAGCAATGCATGCATAAATCATTTATTTTTCACAAATATAGTTTCAAGCTCATTTTGCATAAACCATTCTTCTTCCATTTAGCCATATCATTGTTCAAAATCTTGCTCATAGATTTTCGCGCTGCTATGGTCACTCTAATTCCGTGACAGGATCGTCTTCGTAATTGACAAGATTTCATAATTCATATTCGTTATAGTTGGAGGCTAGCTTCAAGATGTCGATTGGTCTCCATTTCTAGAGACGATCATAGCTATATAATAAAATATTTCATAATTTTTTATAAATCATATCTTTATAAATAGGTTGAAAATACTAAATAGCATCACAAAAGTTTAAAATGTATAACTATGCCAAATATGCAATTTTACTAAAGTATTCTAATCATGCCACATATATCATTTTCAAGCAATTTTTCATAAATCATATGTAAATCATTTACAACAAGTAATTAATAAAGATGCTATTTGGCCAAAAGTAAGGATCATTTTCAATCGTATACTTGATCCTAAATTTTTAAGAAAAATAGGATTCTTCAAGTCAAATATAATTCATAATTTTTCTATACTAAAAATTATTCAATAATTTTAAAACTAATAAGGTTTGTGCCAGGATCACTTACTTCTGTTCACCCAAAGATCCTTAGGTTCAACTGGGCAACTCCACCATACCTATCAATATCTAAAAAAATAAATTACTTACTATTTACTTTTTTTTTAATTTTAATTTATTTTATTTTATCTTTTATATATATATATATATATATATATATATATATATATATTCCCTTTTTTATTCTTTTCTTTTTCTTCTTTTCTCCTCCTTCATCCCCCCCTCCCCTCTTTTCTTCCCGTGAAACAGAAAGGAAAAGGGTTAAAGCCCCCCATCGAAGCACAAGGGAGGGGAAGGGGCCCAGGGCCAGTGGCGGCGCGACCAAGTGCCAACGGCGCCCGCGGCCGAGGGCCTGCGGCAATCGCGGCCAAGGGAAACGGCTGGGTGGATCCTCCAGGTATGTTTTTTTTCCTTTGCTTCTTTTTCTTCTCTCTCTTCTTTTTCTTCTTTTCCTTTATCCTGGTGGTCCCTTTGCCGGATCTTCTTTTCTTTTATCCCAATAGCCCTTTGCCGGATCCCGGCCATTACCAGTCGATCGGAAGGAGG
Source organism: Phoenix dactylifera (assembly GCF_009389715.1). NCBI lineage: Eukaryota > Viridiplantae > Streptophyta > Magnoliopsida > Arecales > Arecaceae > Phoenix > Phoenix dactylifera. Next base: position 17,077,307 of record NC_052396.1, on the reverse strand, counting down.
GGAATGCATGGGAGGAAGTGGGAAGGAGACGGGAGACCTTACCTCACTCTGGCGAGGTGTTGCGATCCCGATCCCCCCGGCGGCACAGGCGAGGGCACATTGAGCCCAACAGATGAAGGAAGAGAGAGAGAGGAAGGGAGGAAGATGGGGAGGAAGGAGATGGGTGGAGGTGGAGTGGGGATAGGGGATTTTTATAAACCCCAGAGGGAGAGGATGAGCTCGGAAGAACGACCGTAATGCCCGGCCATTCGTCGATTACAACTGCCCAACGGCCACAGCAGCCGTTCGACAAGTTCGGGCAGGGGATTGTGATTCACGTACCCGAGTCTGGTTCTTACATTATTTCCTTCTTTAAAAAAAAAATTTATTCTCGAAATTCATATACCCGAGTCTTCAAAAAGTTGCGGATGCCTCGCACGCATTTCATCCTCGAGCTCCCAAATTGCCTCTCTTTCTGAATGGTTGCTCCACTGAATCTTTACGTAGGGACTAGTGCATCACCTCCAAACTTGCTCCTTGCAGTCAATGATGCATAAAGGGAACTCTTCATAAGTCAAATCTTCTTTAACTTGCAATGGCTCATACTCTACCACATGACTTGGATTCGGAACATACTTCCTCAAGAAAAAAATATTGAAAATATTATGTACACTGGATAGCTCTGGCGGCAAAGCTAGTTTGTAAGCAACCTCTCCTACTCTATTCAGAATCTTAAAGGGCCCAATGTAATGAGAACTCAGTTTACCATGCCTCCCAAATATCATAACACCTTTGAAGGTAAAACCTTCAAGAAAACAAAGTCGCCCTCTTGGAATTCCATTTCTCTTCTTTTCTTATCTACCCAACTCTTCTGTCTATCTTGAGTTGCTTTGAGCCTTTTCTTGATCAATGTAATTCTCTCTGGCATTTTGGACTAACTGAGGACCCAATAACTTCTTTTCTCCAACATCATTCCAATGCAGAGGAGACGTGCACCTCCTCCTATAAAGAGCTTTATATAGTGCCATCTTGATGCTAGATTGATAGCTATTATTATAGGCAAATTCCACCAAAACTATATACTATCCAAAAAACCTCCAAGATCAACTATACATGCCCTTAACATATCCTTCAAAGTCTGGATCATTCTTTCTGACTGACCAACGGTCTGAGGGTGAAAAGCAGTGCTGAACTTTAATTCAATTCCTATGGTATCTTGAAAACTTCTCTAAAATCTTGATACAAATAGTGGGTCCCGATCAGATATTATGCTTACCAGTACACCATGCAAGCGCACAATTTTAACAATATACATTTGTGCCAGTTTATCCAGCGGAGTGCCAACCTTGAAGGGTATGAAATGGGCTGACTTTGTGAGGTGGTCTACAATCACCAACACTGCATCATTCTTCTTAGCTGTCCTTGGAAGCCCAGTGATGAAATCCATAGTGATATGTTCCCATTTTCATTCCGGTATCTCCAATGGCTCCAACAAACTGGCAAGTCTTTGATGTTCAGCTTTCACTTACTGACATACCAAACACTGGGCTACAAATTTGGCTATTGCTCTTTTCACACCATTCCATCAAAGGTGCTCCTTTAAATCTCTATACATCTTTGTGATGCAAAGATGAATAGAAAAACGAGATCGGTGAGCTTCCTCTATAATTTCTTTCTTAATGATTGGGTCTCTTGGTACACATAATCTATTTCTAAATCATAAAATACCATTTGGGTGAATTCTGAGTTCGGGTTGCAATCCTTTTTCTACATCATTCTTGAGCTAACATAATTGGGCATCATTCTGTTGGGCAGTCTTTATCCTTTCTATCAAGGTTGGTTGCACCATCAAACTAGCTAACATACTCCTGTCGCCATTTGCAGTCACCTCGACATCTTGTCGAGATTTTTTAGAATTTGATCTTGAGTAGTAAGCAAAGCTGTTGTGCCCACAACTAACTTCTTACTTAGCACATCTGCCACCATATTAGCTTTTCTAGGATGGTATTTAATGCTCAGGTCATAATTCTTCAACAACTCAAGCCATCTTCAACGCCTCATATTTAGCTCCTTCTAAGTAAATAGGTACTTTAAGTTTTTGCGGTCAGTGAAAACTTCAAATAGCTCCCCATACAGGTAGCGCCACTAAATTTTTAAAGCGAAGACTTCCACTGCCAGCTCCAAATCATGCGTTGGATAGTTCTGCTCATAGGGCTTCAGTTGTCCAGAGGCATAAGCCACCACTTTATCATTTTACATCAATACACGATCCAACCCTTTTTTGAAGGCATCACTATAAATGGTGAAGCCCCCAGAACTGGTTGGTAGAGTGAGAATTAGAGCAGATAACAACCTTTGCTTTAACTCTTAAAAACTTCATTCACAATTCTTGTCCCATTCAAACTTTGCTCGTTTCTGGGTTAAGCGAGTTAGAGGAGCAGCAATCCAAGAAAATCCTTCCACAAACCTTCTATAGTAACTAGCCAAACCCAAGCAGCTTTTGATTTTAGTCACATTAGTAGGACGAGACTAGTTCACCACTGCTTCTATTTTCTTTGGATCAACTAAATTTTCTTCCTTAGAAATTACATGTCTGAGAAATGCAATGACATCCAACTAAAATTCACATTTGCTCAACTTGGCATAGAGCTTCTTCTTCTGAAGAATTTGCAGCACCACTCTCAAGTAATCCTCAAGTTCTTCCTTGCTTTAGAGTAGACTAATATATCGCCTATGAAAACAATAACAAACTGGTCCAAAAACTACTTGAAGATCCTATTCATCAAATCCATAAAGGCAACAGGTGCATTAGTTAGTCCGAAAGGCATAACTAAAAATTAATAATGGTCCTACCTGGTTCAAAATACAGTCTTATGCACATCCTCAGCTTTTATTTATAACTGATGATAACGAGACTGCAAATCTATTTTTAAGAAGACTTGAGCACCTTGCAGCTGATCAAACAGATCATCAATTCAAGTAGGAAATATTTATTATTCATAGTCACCTTGTTTAGCTCTCCATAATCAATACATAGCTGCAAGCTTCCATCTTTCATCTTTACAAATAAGACATGAGCTCCCCAAGGAAAAACACTCGGGCAAATTAATTTCTTCTCTAAAAGTTCCTATTGTTGGATCTTCAATTCTTGCAATTTTGCAGGGGCCATCCTATAAGGAGGCATGGAGATTGGTCCAACTCCCGGCATGACATCAATTTCAAAATCAATCTCCCTTTTAGGAGGTAGCTCGGGTAGCTCATTAGGAAAAACATATGAATATTCCTTAACAATGGAAATATCCTTTAACTCTACCTTCTTTTGAGTGTCCACCACATAGGCTAGATAGGCCTGGCACCCTTTTTTTAGGGTCTTCCTTGCACTCATAGCAGAAATAATGTGTAAAGAGGGCTTACACTGCATGGGTTTCTCTATGGGTGCCCTGCCTCGATAGAAAAAGTCTAGCTCACCCGACATCTGGAATACTACCCTTTTCCCATAGCAGTCAATACAGGCATGATATTTAGACAGTCAATTCATCCCAAGATTGACCTCAAAATCATGCATATCTAGTTGCACCAGGTCTGCTACTAATTCTTTTTTCCCTATCTGAATCATGCAATTCTTAAAAATAGAATCAACAACTACTATCTTCTTAAGAGAAGTAGCGACATGCAATAGCTCATCTAGTTTTTCAAGCATGCGATTCAAGGATACAGAGAACTTGAAGGATAAAAAAAATGCGTAGAGCCAGAGTCAAACAAGCTGAGTTGATGGAAATTATACCTGCCACCACTCCATCTCTGACACTAGTATCCTGCGGCGTCAGTTTGAAAACCCGTGCACTTCCTTTCTGTCTTTGATCGGCAAGTTTAGCAGGTCTAGAGTCATTCTTCTTCTTGTTCAAGGAGTCTCGTACCAAATGTCCTGACAGTCCACATACAAAGCAAGCTCCCATATTCCTAAGGCAAGGCCCAGCATGAAACTTGCCACAATAGTCACATGCTTCAAATTTCTTCTTCTTGTTCGGATTGCCTCCAAAATTCCTCGATCGACCATTCTGATTTTCTATCGTTTTGGGCCTCTTCTTGTCACCTATTTTTTTCTTTGATCTCTTCCATTTTGCTTCGACCTTCAGAGCTCTATCCAACACATCTTTATAACTACTGAAGAGGTGAGAGGACAACCGAGATCGAATTCCATATATTGGATCCTGTTCAAATATGTTTCTTTGCTTCTTTCACTACCAGAAAACACGCGTATAGTGACGGAAAATTAGTGACGGACCGTTATCAGTCACTATTTGTGACGGATTAGTGACCGACATAAATTTGGTCACCATGGTGTAAACTTAGTGACAGATTAGTGACAGGCCGGTCACAGAATGCGCGGGTAGGATGGGCGCCAAAACTTAGTGACCATCGTAGTGACGGAGTATCTGTCAGCAAAATGATAACCGAAATTGCAACCAGATAGTGACAAATTCAGCCGTCACAAATATCGTAACCTAAGTGTTTATAAATTTTTAAAAGATTATTTTTGGCAGTGACGGGTTATTGACAAAAATTTCCGTTACCAAATTTAAATTTTAATTCCAAAAATATTAAAAATATTATTTTTGAGTAATTCTAAATTAAAAAAAGATAAAAGGAGGAAAATCCAAAATGAAACTAAGTGTGTCCGCCGTCCCACCTAAATTCCTTCGATAACCCAAATTTCAATCGTTCTCCAGAAAACTCAAATTTCTTCTTCTCATTTTCAAATCTCATGGTGCCGGTCATGACCTATTTGCACCCCTACTGCTGCTTTCCTGCAATGGGATTGGATTTCGGAAGAAGGTCTGAGATTTTTTTTTGTCCTCGTGAGTGGGGAGCTGGGAGACATCAAGTTCGGTGCAATCGGCCTTATAGATAAAAAATAGTTTGATATGAAATTTGGCTTGCAGACCGACTTACCTCATTACTTCCCCATCAGCCCGGTCGAAGCACTTCCCCATCAGCCCGGTCGAACTTAAAACATTGGCTTCGTCCAGGGCTTCTGGCATCGCCGCTTCCCCTTTCTTGTCTCCCCTCTCCTCTCCTCTCCTCGACCTCCGCCCTCTCCTCTCCGGCTCCTCCTTGCCGACCATTTGTGCCTCCCCGTCGACGGTGACCACGGCTACATCACGCCCCCCGATCGGCCGATCCAACTCTCACCCGAGACAAGATCATCACGTCTACATCACCCCGTCGACGCCCCCCTTCTTCTTGCTCATCGGCTAGGGTTTTCAGAACCCACAACTGGTTCTTTCCCGAGCAAGGTAAACCCTAACCCCGTTTCTTTTTACCCCATGATAACAAAATAAAAGAAACGAAGAAGAGGAAGAGGAAGGGGGAAGGAACTTACCGAGGGTCTCCGCCTGTGGATCCAGCGCCGCGCTTGATCGCCGCCGTGGCCGCAGTTGTCGACGGCTGCGCTAGGGTTCTTCTTTCCCTCCTATCCGGGTTCTTTTCCTTCCCCTGCTGCAGGTAGGCAAGGCAGAGAGGGTCATTCCTCCCCCCTCTGCTGCGGGTAGTCCAGTCCCGATTGGCATTCTTCCTTCCCCTGTTGGTCGCGTTCTCTATGATGTTGAATTTTGTCCTCTCTCTCTCTCTCTCTCTCTCTCTCTTTCAGTATAGAGCTTATCCCTTCTTTTTCCTCTTGATTTTTGGGGTTTTCTTCGTTTTCTCCTGATATTATGTGGTAGATTTTATAATGGTGGTTTGGATTTGCGCTACAAGTACCAAGGTTAGGGTTTTGGGTTGCCCTAGTCTTGAAGTTGCCGGATCTGGCTGTAGCTATATGAATAAAGAGAAGAGGGAAGAAAACTGGTCGGCTTGCTCTCCTTATTGTTGGCAACCCGCTTACCAAGCTTCCCACATTAATTTGTTCTTAAAATGTAGCTTCCTATTTTATTCTTTTTTATTTTTTGTGAGAAGGGCAGAAGAAGGAGATGGTGCATGTGTTAGCCATTTTTAGAGGACCTTCTCACACATCAAGAGCTATCTATTTTCTTTGTTTTTTTAATGTTTTTATTAATTTTTCAAAGTGATGATATCTCGGCCATTATCCAGGCAAGATGTTTTTTAATTGCTGCAGATTGTGTCATCAATGCCTACATCTGAGTCTTATTTTCTTTTAATCTGTCGCTCTATTGTTCCATGCTGTTCTCTATAATCTCTCTAATTACTTTTTTGGTTGTGTATTGCTATGAAACTTTTTGGCCCTCCTATGTTTTGGACTTCACACCTAGGTGCAACCAGTTTGATCTGGGATTATGGCTGATATGCCACCCAAACAATAATGGATATTTTTCAGCTGTTAATTTATGTCTCCAGAAAATCAATAGTAACTTAACATATTCAATTTTACCATCAAATTAGAATGAGGTTGCAGAGCTTAATTACTGTAAAAAGAGCTTTATAAAGATTTTAAGTAGGTGATAGATATGTCTTTACCCTGTTGCTGATCATCATAAAGATTGAAAACATATGGTCCTGGTATTTTGGATTGGGCTTTCAATCTCAGGATCGAAATGACACAAAGTCTTGTACTGTAGCAAATTCTTGTATTTTGGATTGAACAGCCTCATTACTTGCAGCGTTCGAAGCGGCAATTTCTTTTAGGCGCTTCCATACAACTTCACGTTTTGACTTAATCTCCTTTTCTTTAGATTCATCTTCTTCAAACTTCTTCAAGCACTCCATGAATAGCCCAGGATCATGATCAAAAAATATCTTACGAACATTTAGCGTGAGGCTCTGAACAGCTTGGTTCCAGTGAGACTTTGTATTTCTCTCCAAAGCAGGGAAGATAATTGGTAAAATCGCCTTACAGTTTTATTTTGTTTAGTCTTTATTAACATCTTGTAAGGACTGAATTTGCTTTTAGTATCGGTGGGCGGGTACTTGATAAGTATCGTAGTGCACTTAAACTGAATATTGCCGAGGCCTTGATTTGTACTCAAGATTGGGTGTTGGAAAAGAAAGGTATATGTTTTATTAATTATATTTCTATTATTTTTTGAATAATTTATTATTAATTATTGCAATATTTCAATGTAGATGTTGAGGATGCCAAGTTAGATGAGATTGTAGAAGATGTCGTAAACTCAAGTTTCTACAATGAAACTCAATCAACTCAATGCTCGGCCAATGATGAATCCAATTCATAGTGAGATGAATCATGATCATGGGATACTCCCTTTTGGTTTTGGTTTAAATATGGATGTTGTTATAGTTTGGGACTTTTTTAGTTTTGCTTTGACTATGGATGTTGTCATTGGTTATTGTAATTTTGGTTAAAATTTTAGCTTCTCAGGTATGCCCTCATCTAATGTCACTCTTAACTTTTGCTCATGTTTTTATATTTCTGTAAGTAACTATGAACTGAATTGTAATGCTTTCTTTTTAACTTCAGATGGGATATGCTTTGCTAAAGGAAACAGGTTAAGGGAAACAAAAGGGGCAATGCTCTCTCTCTCTCTCTATTTTTTTTTTTGCCCCTCTGATGAATGGAATGAAACAGGTTAAAGGAAACAACAAGGGGCAATGCAAAAGCAAAGGGTCAAAGCATACTGCTGGCTTTCTATCTGAACGAGTACAAGTTCTTATTCCGACTCCTTCCCGGTTGACAGAGTTGAAGTCATTTATGTCAGTCCATTGGAATCATATACTGACGACATTTATATATGTCTCTTGTATTCTGAAAAGAGAGATGCTGAATGAAAAGCTTTCAGCAGAACACTTCCATTGTTTTGTTTATGCATATGACTGGATGAGGCTCTAGCTTGTATTTTTCTTTTATTATGAGCCAATCAATGTACCAAATATACCAGATTATTGGAATGTGACCAGTGACCAAATTTGGTTACTGAATAGTTTACCAAGTATTGTGACGAGCTAATATAAACTTAGTGACAGGATTTTGGTTTCTAAAAATTGATTTTGCTCAGTGAGTCAGTAACGGAATTAGTGACAAATTTAGTGACAAAATTTGTGACCATGTCTGTGACGACTAAATCTGTCACTGAAGGTTGTGACAAATCAGTGACCAAATTTGTGACCGAATTCTGTGACAAAATCAGTGACCAAGTTATCTTCGTCACTAACTCAATGACTGGTTAGTGACGGAAAATACGTAATTTTTTAAATATTTAATTTTTGGATTTGTAACGGCTTAGTGACGGCGGTTCTGTCACGGAGTTTAGTGACGGGAATCGCCGCCGTCATTGAGAATTTAGTGACGCGTGTTTTTGTAACTAATTTCGTGACGGGAGCTCCGGTCACAAATTCCGTATTAGTAACCGGAAACACGGTATAGTGACGGAAATCTCCGTCACTATACGCGTGTTTTCTGGTAGTGTTTCAAACTCCATGAGCTAGGGACAGAATCGGCCTAACTCATTGAATTTATTTGCATGCTCCAATTCTGTCATGTCATCCGTCTGCCTCAAAGACAAGAACTCGTTCTCTTTTGCTAATCTTACTGACTTAGAAAAATATTGTTCATAGAATGTTTTCTTGAACTCATCCCATGTGGTCATCCTCATTCTCATTTGCAGCTTTCATAGCCGTCCACCAAAACTCTCCATTTTCTCTCAACATTGGTCTAGCCATCCTGACCTTCACACTCTCAGGATACTGTAGTGCATCGAATATTTTCTCCATCTCTCGAATCTAGGTCTTTACGGATAGAGAATCAGCTTTACTCTCGAATATGGGTGAGTTGGGCTTCCTAAATCTCTCGTAATAGGACACCATAGGTGGTGCAGATCGGGAATCGACCTGTATCTGCTGCTGCTGCTGAGGGAGCCAAGCACCACCTGGCATACTCCAACAATGTCTGTCTGGGTGGCTACCGCGCTTGGAGCTTGCTCAATAGGCTGGTTGGCACCTCCTTTCATAGTCACTCTCGCTCCTCTCTTCCTAGCAGCAAAATTTGCCAAGACTTTCTTTTCTCTATTGCTCATTATCACTTATCAAAATACTAATATTCATCAATCTTCATGGTCGATCAATAGTATAATTAAGAAAATCTATCTTTTCTTATTCAACTACGCGGAACCTAACTAAACGAGACCTAACTACCTATTGCTAAACTTTAAGTTTTACCCATGATCAAACCTATTGCTCTGGTACCATATTTGTCATGACTCAAATTTAGAGCTTGTTTTGTTGCGCCCCAAATCTAGAGCGTCGCATGGCCATTCTACTATAGAGTATTATCCACAATAACACGAAGCCCATGATAACAATATTCTTTCTTGTAGCAAGATAAAATTTGTTCAATTTTATTTGCTAATCAAAAGAAAGTAGGTACAGATCATCTATATCAAATATTTGAGTATTCAAGACTACAACCCAAATTTAATAGTCATTGCTACAATTATAATAGCTTGTAATTATGCTTCAAGCTTTATTTTGTTTTCAACCTCCATTCATTTATTCTTTCCAGTTATTAGCAACCTTATTTATCTAAAAAAGAACATAAAGAGATAGATGAGCTTTAGGGCTCAGTAAGTAACCAAGCGCACCTTACCGAATCAAGCATGAGTTTTTTCATGTTAATGTATCATTTAAGAAAAATAACAGATATTCCAAAATATATATTTTATAACATATATATTAAAACAGGTCATAAAACAATGCATGCATAAATCATTTATTTTTCACAAACATGGTTTCAAGTTCATTTGGCATAAATTATTCTTCTGCCATTTAGCCATATCATTGTTCAAAACCTTGCTCATAGATTTTTGTGCTGCTATGGTCACTATAATCCTGTGACAGGGCCGCCTTTGTAACTGACAAGATTTCATAATTCATATTCATTACCCACTTTAACCCATTGGCAAAGGGCCATTTTTGTTGGATGCTAGCTCCAGGATATCTATTGGCCTCCATTTCTAGAGGCGGTCACAGCTATCTGAGAGTTTGTAAAATATTTTATAATTTTTCATAAATCATATATTTATAAATAGGTTGAAAATGCTAAATGGCATAGCAAAAGTTTAAAATACACAGCTATGCCGACTATGCAATTTTACTAAAGTATTCTAATCATGCCACATATATCATTTTCATGCAATTTTTTATAAATCATATGTAAATCATTTACAACAAGTATTTAGTAAAGATGCTATTTGGCCAAAAGTAAGGATCATTTTCAATCGTATGCTTAATCCTAATTTTTTTTAAAAAAATTGGATCCATCATATCAAATATAATTCATAATTTTTCTATAGTAAAAATTATTGAATAATTTTAACACTAATAAAGTTTGTGCCAAGGTCACTTACTTCTGTTTACCCAAAGATCCCTAGATTTGGTTGGGCAACTCTACTGTACCGATCAGTACCATAAAAAATAAATTACTTGTTATTCACTCTCTTTTTTTTAATTTATTATAGTTTATCTTATATATATATACACACACATTTTCATTTCTTCTTCTTCTTTTTTCTTCTTTTCTTCTCCTTCGTTGCCCTCCCCACTTTTCTTCCCGTGAAAGGGTCAGACCCCCCCATCGAAGCACAGGAGAGGGGAAGGGGCCTAGGGCCAGCAACGGTATGGCCAAGGGCCAGCGGCGCCCGCGGCCAAGGGCTTGTGGCGACCGTAACCAAGGGCAATGGCTGGGTAAATCCTCTTGGTATGTTTTTTTCCATTTTCTTCTTCTTCTTCTTCTTTTTCTGCTTCTTCTTTTTCCTTATCTCAGTGGCTCCTTTGCCGGATCTGCGGCCGAGGGCCTGCGGCGATCGCGGCCGAGGGCTTGCGGCGACTGCAGATCGGCCACCGGTAACTCCCTCCCTCTTCTTCTTCTTCTTCTTCTTCTTCTTGTTTTTTCTTATCCCAGCTGCCCTTTGCCGGATCCCGGCCATTGTCGATCAATCGAAAGGAGGGGGAGGAAGTGGGAAGGAGACGGGAGACCCTAACTCGCTCCGACGAGGCGTTGCGATCCCGATCCCCCTGGTGGCACATGTGAGGGCACAGTGAGCCCAAGCTGCCCAACAGATGAAGGAAGAGAGAGGGAGGAAGAGAGGAAGATGGGGAGGAAGGAGATGGGTGGAGGTGGAGTGGGATCGGGGGTTCTCATAACCCCGAGAGGGAGAGGATGAGCTCGGATGAATGGTCGTAATGGCCTAGCTGCCCTGGTTCTTCCATTGTTGATGAAGCCGCTGGTAGAATCTAGTATTGAGTAGAGAATTTGGTTTTAAGATGCTTGCATGTGTTATCATAGAAGGCTTTGCTGATGGGTACAAGGAGTTATGGTATAGAAAGATCCGAAGAAGATAGTGGAGTTGATTCTATTCATAAAGATGCTAGCTTGGAGATTCTATTTATAGGGATGTTGACTCTAGGTCCTCTAATTTGTTGTAACTTGGAGTTCGTCATAAAAAAAAAAAAAAGTAGATTTGGAATTGTCTAGTTGAATTGTCAGGAAACTTAGGGTTAACTCGATTTAGATTAGTTCTAGATTTATTTGGGTTCTAAATGCGTGGTGAAGCCTATGCAATAACTTCAAGCTAACAATAGGCTTAAGAATTAATCATGACAAATGTGCTAGTTCTATTTGAAAATTTAAAATTTTGGATCTTCTTAGTTCTAACTCAAAGTGGTATTTTGGGCGGAAATTGTTTAGTGAACCTAGAGAATTTGGTGTGTTTAGATTAGAATGTGCGGTGAAAGTATGATGGTTTGAGTTATTTTGAAACTGGTTAGAAATACTAATTCTTGATCCAAAAGATACTATGATAGAAGAGTTGAGTTATTTATCTACTAAAGGATGATTTTATTGATAAAGCGAAGTAGAATGTTGTTAATTCTTTGGCTAATTTGGATGTAGCTTTGCAATTTTTACTAGTGGGTTCTCCTATTATAAATAATGCCAGGAAGAACTTTGAGCATCTCAAAATTTAGGGGTAACAGATTGATGATCATTTGGCCGAGCTCGAATGTAGAATGTTTTGGCAAAGTTCTTCTTTTTGTAGCTCTGATATTGTTACTCCATTTGCTTGAAGGGCTTGAGGTTTTCCTAAGATAAAAGTTTAATCAATAAATTATAGGAGAAGTTAAGAGAAGAAAGAAGGCTGTAGATCATGATGAGCATCTAATGTTCAAGCCTTCTTCTATTTTTGTTAAGAGTGAATTGGGCCGATTATGATTTCTATGTAGAATTAATCAAGAACAATTAATGTTGTGGGCAATGAATTACGGTATTTTAATCTAAGGTTAAAGGTTGGTGTTGTTTTGAAAGGGATAAGGAGAACTTGATATGTATTGTGGTGGAAGTTTAGAGATGCCATATAATTCTTTATGTTAAGATCTTGTGAACCAAGCACTCTAAGAGGAAGACTATTTGGGAGCTTAAGGAAGATGTAAAGGTTGCAAACTTTCAAAGTTTGAGCATTAAGTTAATTTGGAGGACAATTATTTTGAGGGGGAAGAGAGTGTGATGTCCGGTGCTTTGGCTGGCCCAACACCTGAGTCAGGCCTGATCCATTGATATCTGGGACGGCTCAAGAGAAAAAAAAGGGAAAGGGGATGAAGTTCCTTTGTTTTTAAGTGGGAAGAGGAAACCGACTCCGGCTCCTCTTCGACTTCGTCGGAGGTGGGAAACCTTAGCCTCCATCACCTATAAAGGCCTCTTCTCTCTTCCCTCTTCCACACACCCGCACCACCAAACGCCGGCACCTTCCTCTCTTCTTCTCCCTCCCGATTTCCCTACACCCGCTTCACCATGCAAGCTCTAAACTTCGCCGAAGTTGAGGCATCGTCACCTTCCTCTCTGCTTTCGTCTATCTCCTGTAGCCATCATCAATAGCAATTTTTCCTTGAATCCCTGGGATTCAACCAGATTCCTCTTCCCCTGTTTTGGTTTCTTATCACCTCCTATGCCGTGATTCAAAGATGGGGTCCTCGCCGGAGCTTTAGTCGAGCTCTCGGTCACCCCCCCATGGTCGGTAATAGAGCCATTGCCGGCCGGTAAGCCTGGTTGCTCTATCTTCCCTTGTTTTGAGCCGATCCATGGTCGGCTCCTTTATTCTTTCTTGACCGCCGACCAACGTGGGTGTTGATAATGTCATGGTCGTCGCTGGAGGCCGGACATTAGGTTGTCACCGCCGCCATTGCCGACCGTCGGGGCCACCTCCGTTCCCATCAACCACAAGCCTCCCCTATTTTAGAAAGGATGGAGTTTCCTCTCTCTTTTCTTCATCTATCTCTTCTCTCTCTTCCTTTCTCTCTCCCTATGCTTCAAAGTGGACCCAGAAGAGAATCTTTTTTCTCTCCGTTGTTCCTTTCCGCGCTCTTTCGTCAACCCCGTAGAGAGTCTTGGACTAACATCGTTGGGATCACTCTTTCGTCAACACTCCTAACTCTTGTTTCATGATTTGACTGGTTAAACTAGCCAGATTCGATCAATCCGAGTCGTCTAATGTTACTATTTGTTGGCCCTGTTCTTCCTCCACTCAACTTTTGTCGGCCCTCTAACATCTGACATGTTACTCTTGCTTTGATTGGTGGCCGATCTCTTAATTAGATGAATTGGATACATGCTGGCTAAGTCTGCTTGCTCCGCACCTTCATTCAGTGGGCCTCATTTTTCTTCTTGCGCAAAATCTATTTTCATGGTTGACATTGGTTTAATATGTGGCCATACTCATTTGGACAAAAAGAAGCCTAACAGGAATTTTATACTCTAGTTCTTCAATCAAGGTAGAATCTAAATTTCTTATTTATTTATTTATTTAATCTTAAGTTACATAGGATAGGAAAATTAGATGTAAGTGTAATTCAAATATTAGAGCTTCGAAGTTAAGAAACTATCAATGATGTATTTATTTCTTATGCTAATGTTTGGTCAAGTATGAGTTGGATTTATATTGATTGATTGGACATGCTAGGCATAGACTAGTAGACATTGCGACCGAGTTTGTCATCAATAGAGGTAACAATTTTTGCACTTGATCACCAATATATATACATATTTATTGATTTATACCACTAGTTTTGTATCGTGAGGTTTATGCCTATAGATTTGGTTTGGCATGAGATGTTTGGTTTATATGATTTTCGGTATGAACTTAATATGTGTTTATTATATGTGTTAACTATTGGAGATATGATTATATGAATTATGATTCTATCTATCTGGATATAAGGAATGCACTGTTTAATTAAAATTGATTTGATAAGAATAATGCATAATAATCAGACGAATAAGAATTGATTTGGACTAATCTTCGTTAGCCTCTACGGGCTTATACATAGGACAGCCTCCACGAACTTATATGTGGGATAGCCTCTACGGGCTTATGCACGGGACAGCCTCCATATGCTTATACGTATGATAGTCTCCACAGGCTTACGCGTGGAAACTTTGTTTATCAATCATGGACCAGGATATGATCATGGTTATCCAAAGCCGAAAAGTAATTATTTTCGAAACTGAAATTAAAATAATAAGAAACGGATGATAAGAAACATGAAACCAATGTTGAATAAAAGATTTTTATTTGTTGATATATTGTGATATATCTATTTTGATAGGCTGGATATTTGATGTATATTTATTTGGATATTTGTCGGTTTAATTTAGTTATACTTGATGTTTGAAAAATGATTTCATAATTTATGTTTTATTTTGTTATCGCTTATTGTTATTTTCAAATTATATTATTATAATGATGTAAACATGTGGAGATTCTTACTGGGCTATAAAGCTCACACTATCTTTCCTCTTTTTCTTTCAAAGTTGCAAGATGCCTACTCATGGATAGGTCGGGCATGGAGCTTGAGCGATGGAGTCTTTAGTTAGTTAGTTTATTCTCTGATGCCAAACGAATAGTTGATTATCTTATAAATGAATCAGTTTGATTATTCGAATATGGTGGATTTATTAGTTGGATTTTGTGGCTATTAATTGTTGAGTTATTAGATATTTATTTGGCCTAGGCTTTTCATGATCTCTAGGGCATTACTCTAGGGTTCATGCAGCAATATCACGTGGTCGACCCAGGTAACGGGTTTGGGGCGTGACACCTAGTAAGCTAAATAACCATAACATTGTCCCACTATGTCCTTAAAAAGGCCATGTTAAGCTAGAAATTAATGGAGGTATTAGCTTGTAGCAGCAACTAGTTGCCTGAGAAGTATATCAGCGCCAAGTAACAATCTTCATTCATGCCTCACAATTTGATGCAATTGTCTACCATGAGGTCTCTGATATACCTCTTGGTTCTAATTTTCTTTGTCTTTTCCTACAGTGAAGGCCTATTAAGCTACATGAAGAGAACATTCACAAGGCATACTCAGCTTGAGTTGAAAAGTATTAGCCTGTGCCTGCAACTGGGTTTGGCTGAAAAGATACTAGGGACAATGTATAGTTAGTTATTCCTTGCAATTTGTTATAAAGTTTATTGTGCATCCGGGCCTCGTTCCTCTTCTAGACTTCTATCTAGTCCTGCAATGGAGGTTTCCTAAATTAAATAGCTGGAACATTTCAGGCCTGTTTGGGTATCAGAATCTCATAATCCGAGAATGCTATCTTTCCCCAGGCAAAACAGAAAAAAAGGTTATCCGCTAGGTAGGAAAGGCTCCAAGAAAAATAAAAAATTACTATAGTTTAAGAAGGTTATCAGCAGGATCAAAGGCGATGAGATTTCAGCCAATATTTCTCCATCCTATTTCTCAAGAAGGTTTATGTTCAATGCTGATCGAAGGCTTGAACAATCTCCATCAATTTGAATCAAACTCAGTTTCTAGATGAAACCTTCTAACAATTTCAAATCCCAAAGTAATCCATATTAACCAGTCCCTGTCTAAACTTTACAAATATTTCTTATACATCCATCATATGGTTTGATCTTTGCCCACACATCCTTACCTGACCCAACATAACGTGGTCTAGCCAGATGGTGTTTGGTTGAAAAGGTAGCATTTGGATTAGTTTGAGTTCCTCTTGAGCTTTATGGTTGGAAAGATTACTAAAGATTTGTTTAGATATTCCTACAGGATCGGACCGTAAATGCTATACAAATGGAGCTTATTGGCCCATCCGTTTTGTATTTTCCAATAGCATGTCCAAATCCAACTTAGATCCTAGCCTTTGAAAGTCCAGATCCAAGCCTTTGGACTGCAAAAAGTTTTTTTTTTTTTTTTTTCTTTAGAGATATTCAAACATGCACTATCTTCAACGGACTGACCTATCTAATCTTTGATTTATTTGATTGTGAAATGAAACAAGATTAGCTGACCATATTGCTCATAGTCATCGAAAGAGCTAGTGGTGATGGACATGCACAGCTAACTTCTTATAATAACGTTACGTAACCTCATACATATCGATTCCATCATTTTCGTATAATTAACTTAAAAAGCGAAAGAAGCGTAAGCAAAAAGGACTTTTGGTTGCCTGGTAGGAACCTCTCTTCCCGAGATGTGGTCGACATTTGAAACGAAGATAGATTTTTTTCTTTGGTTTATAAAAAAAGGGATAAACCAAAGGAACAATTCAATGCATCATAAAAAAACCCACCCCGGGATGCCTTTGCATCCTTATCCTCGTTGTTTGGTCCAAGCTCCATAGAGCATGCCTTGATAATAGAAATTTCAGAAAGAAACCTTCCAATTTAAATCTTCAAGCCTTAGAAGCCATACTTTATGCACATAGTTGCGAATAGATTGACAGGTTGAGTTGGGCTTTCTAAGTTGTGTTGCACCTCGGGTTGTATTCCTTTTTATTTAGATGCAAAAGTAAAAAAAAGGGGCTGACCTACTCACAACCATAATGATATGTTTTTCCTACAAAATAATGAAGGATATGCAACTAATATCTCAATATGTGCTATGCCCATGAATGTAACGGGGAAGAAATCAAGGTGTCAAAGACTGTCTCTCTCACGTGGAGTTGAACGAGCCAAAACCCAAATATTAGCATTACATAATAGAGTACATGATTTGATTTGTATCTTCTAATTTTTATTTATCATTCTCTAGTGGTTGAATCTCAACCGTAAAGTTTTGATTAAAAAAAAAAAAAACTCGGCCATCAGATAGAAAACAAGCAACATGGTAGTTGGGTTAGAAACACAGGTTATTAATTTAGCATGATGTGGAGGGGAGTGGGCCTGATATTAATCTCTCACTTCATCTATTAAATCTTCACCGAAGAAATTATACCCTATACCATATTATTGTGGACCATGCCAATCATCTCGTCTTCTTTCTGTAGGCTCTATTTATCAAACACTTATCTTGGTGATTGGCCCACAGCAAGAAAATAAGGTAATTGGCACAGTGCAAGGCCACCTAAGTTCATGTAGGGTAGGGTACAATTTCTCATCTTCATTGAGTTGCCAAGACCAAAGATAGCACATCCAGCCTCCACATTCCCTCTCTCTTCCTCTCTTTCCTGCTTTGCTCCAACGGACAATCCTCTTTACCACCCATTGTTTTTTTTTTTTGGGGTAAAAAACGACATTCATATAGCTCTTACATGGATACAACCAGCTAAGTTAGAAAAAATAAATTGATACAAAGAAAGTGGGATCTCCGCTACACTAATCCAAATGATCTTACCAGAGTGCCGAGCAAAATAGGAGGCGACCCAATCAGTAGCTTTGTTCGCCTTCCGATACACATGTGCCGCCTAGAAGGAGATCATTTGGATCTCCAAGCGCCAGCACGTGCCCATGCATGCATCCAAGAGATAGAGATAGATATACACACAGAGGGGATTGAGGTGATAAGAATGAGGAATTAAGCGATATTTATTTAATATATGAGGTTTTACTTTGAATAATTCATTAAAAACGTTATAGCTTTTACTTGAGGTACAATTGGTTTACAAGAGTAGATTGGAGCCATCCATAAAACATATGGTTGGCTTCAAAAAAGTATAGAATACTGAAAGAAAAGCCTTACCGTAAAACTATGGAACTTGACGATATCAGTTTCGTCACATCAAACAATAAACAAAAAAGAAAAAGTTCCCACCGGGAGGCTTTTGCACATGATGACATCTTCTATCCTACTAATTCAATACCCATGTATCTTAAAAACAGATCAAAGTAGAACCTTAATACGGCTTTCTGATTTAAGCCTTTGAAGCTTCACCTCATTTATTTACTATTTTAAAAGCTTGGTGTCATTCCTTCTGGAGAGAGTCACCTTCAAGCCGTGCTTCATGTACATGGTTAGCGCCAACTTGGGGGCCACTGGGTGGTTCTCGACCACCTTTACATGGTATCGATAGAGGATGGAAGCTGCGGCAAACTTCATCTGATAGTATGCAAAGTCCTTCCCCAGGCACAGCCTCGGTCCGCCATTGAAGGCAGCAAATTTGTATGCAGACTCGCTCATGAAGCGGCCATCCCTGAGCCACCTCTCTGGCTTGTAGTCCCTGCAGTCCGTCCCCCATATGCTCTCCATTCTCCCCATAGAGTAGATGGCATACAGAACCTTCGTTCCTTTCTTCAGTACAGTACCATCAGGAAATACATCATCCTCTACAACCTAAGCCAACACATACACGCATATCATTACATTGCAAATTAATGGTTTTGTTCAAACTTGGCAATTCCATAATTTACAAGTATAGATTGTGAAGTGTTCGCATAATAAGGTAATTGTGGAGAAAGTTCATCTTCAAAAGATACCAAATTTTCGTAAATTATTAGAATTATGTAGTTTCAAGGTTATCTATTGCTCTTCGAGGACCATGCAGAATGGGAAAAAAAGAAAAATATAACTCATGCAAACCAAAATGCATGCAATAATTGTTATGTTTGATTTGGTGGCAAGTCATCTTTGTTTCATAAATTAATAAGCACCCTTCAGAAGTTCAGCTGAGCATCACAGCCGATAGCAGCTTTGCACACGAGCAAGACGGGTGCCATGCATAGGATAAGACCAAAGTTCAGGTTAGGTAGAACAGATAATCACAATAATTAATGAGGTGCAAGCGGCTTATTTAATTGGTTCAAGTATAAAAAGGTCTTAGATGGACCAACCCATAGGACTTGAGGTTTTACTTTTATTGCCCATGTTTTAAGGTGTAAGGAAGGCCCGGCCTCCTGTCTTCGACTGTGATGCTTCACTTACAATAATTATAATTCTCTTGACTAAGGGCTTGGAACTGTCTAAAGATTAAAACGTTTAACTAAAGAAATAATTAAACAGTCAACTACCATAAATCTTCTGCAATTACTTTTGCTATGTGCCGCTTGCGCATTGGATATATGTAATCTTGTCCGACGAATGGATTAAACAAGCTGATTCTTCTTGAGAAAAACCTCCTTTTCCTAACACAAGAAGCAGTTATTTAAGTGAAAAAAGATATGTGCTCCCAGGCGAGGCCTCTTGGGCACTGATGTCGCCCAACCTAGAAGATTAAGTTCATCTCATCCTTAATACCCAGGGTGGAGAAATGATCTAGAGGACTTAACGTAAGAATTGAAGAACAAGGCCAAGAAGCTGCTTTCGGAAGTTAAATTGGGTGATACCTCGTTATTGATGTTTGTAATATTCCTCGTGCAACAAGGGTTAGGTCACCGCCGTTTAAGAAACTTTTCTAATAGAGAACTTGGAAGAAACTGGATGAAGGGCCCCACGATTTGAGCGCTGGGAACTCCCTCAAAGGTGAGAGCACAGGTGGCCTAACCATGTTCTATAGCGTAATTATACTTGGGACGGTTGTTGGTTTAGTATCGCTCTAACCACATAATGCCCGGTGCACTTGTCACCAACTGGAGCTAGTTTTGACTTGTCTAACTTGATGTGATGCAATATTGATCGATACTAATGTGTCTGGAAGCATCAATCTTCAAATTCTTAATGGACACTGACTTGGAGTATTATTATTATTATTCATAGGCAGTGACTTGGTGAGCAACTTTGTAAGACGTGTACAATGATGTGAGCATGCACTATCAACGATGAATTCTCCTCCTTTGGATGGAGTTGGATATGCCCCATCAGAAAGAAGTGCTACTACTGGCAGTGGCTGTCATACACTTGTACCTTGAGATGTGCATGCCAACCATAGCACTTTCTTTCGAGCTTGAAATCCATGTCAATGACATCCCCACCTAGGAAATTCTCT
Organism: Phoenix dactylifera; assembly: GCF_009389715.1. Classification (NCBI taxonomy): domain Eukaryota; kingdom Viridiplantae; phylum Streptophyta; class Magnoliopsida; order Arecales; family Arecaceae; genus Phoenix; species Phoenix dactylifera. The sequence continues at coordinate 17,057,209 of NC_052396.1, read as the reverse complement.
CTCTCTCTCTCTCTCTCTCTGTATGTATATATATATGTATGTATGTATATGTAAGTATGTATGTATTTATGTATCTATATGTAGTTGGTATCTTCAGCACAAATTAGTTTCAACTACCAAACGACGCAACTAAGCACGGAACCTTCTTGCATGCTTCGTATGGTACTGGTATTTTTATGTGGGAAAAGAAAAAAAGAAAAGAAGAAGAAGAAGAACATGAACGAGTGTCATGATCCTATCAACATATCACGTCCTTTACATGCACATAAATCAGTACATCGACACAAAAAATCCATGTCTGCACATCCATAACCTCTCTCCGATTTCTATAATATAGATAGATGGCTATTTCTATGCGCACGCATGCATGCCTATGAAGGAAGCCAAGCATACACCAAATTAGATATAAATAATGAAGACGTAAAGCATCATCCAGCCAACTCAATATCAACATTAATATCGATAGGAAATAGAAAACAACTCATGATACGTGTGCGTGTTAGTGCAGTGTGCCCAAAAATCAACTGCTAGCACGTACGTACCTCCTTGTGATCCACCGGCACCGACGGATACAGGCGTAGAGCCTCCGACAGAGCCGCCTGTAGATACTCCATCCTCTTCACCTCCTCCGGCTTGAACACCAAATCCTTCTCTCCTTCGACCCCCTCGCCGTTATATCCTCTCTCCTCCAGAATCTTCCTAAGCTCCCCAAGAATCCGGTCCTCCACCTCCGGGTACCGGTTCAAGAGCCAGAAGAACCAGGCCAGCGCCACCGACGACGTGTCCCTTCCGGCGAGTATAAAATTCACGCACACATCCCTCAGAAACCCGTCGGAGAACGCCGTCCCGTCGTCGTCCTTGACCCTCATGAAGACGGTCAATAGGTCGGACCTCGCCGGCTTCTTGTCGTCGCCGGACTCCAGCGACAGCTCCTTCTTCCTCGTCCGAATGACCTCGTAGGCGAACTCGTCGACGCGCTTCAGCGACCGCTTGAGCCTCCTCTCGTTCCCGAGGTCGAGGAAGCGCAGAGCCTTCCATATGGCGGTCGGCGTGACGAATCGGATAATCGTGGCCTCGGTCGCATCCTCGAAGGCGCGAGCGAAGGGGATCTCCGGCAGCCCGGGGCTGAGGCACCCCGGGTCGACGCCGAAGGCGATCATGCACACGTTGTCGAAGGTCAGCCGCAGCAGCAGGTCCTGGAGGTCGATCGGCGTACGGTTGTTGTGGGCGGACTCCAGCACCGGGAGGAGTCTCGAGTGGACGAGCTCGTAGAGGGATCGGACCGTCATGGACCGGAACTCGGCGGAGTGGAATTCGAGGCTTGCTATCTTCCTCTGGCGCCGCCACACCTCGTCGTCGGCGCTGAAGATGCCGTCGCCGAGGAGGTCGCGGACGGTGCTCCGGAAGTACCCGCCTTTGGGGAAGTTAGAGAACTTGGTCTTGAGGAGATGCTCCAGGTTGCGGGGGTCCGCAGTGACGACGCACTGGAGGTTGGTGAACCACGGGCCGCGGAAGATGAACGTGCCGCCGAGCCCGTCGAGCACGCCGGTGATCCACTCATACATGTCGTGGCGGAGACCGAGGATGAGCGACGGCAGCATGCCGACGAAGGGCCATACGGCGAGGCCCTGCCGCTTGCTCTGCCGCAAGGCATGCAACGTTACGAACATCGACAGGGCGAGGAGCAGCTCGAGGACTTGGATCTCCGCCGGCAAGAGCCAGAGGAAGCCGAGGTTGGTGGTGGAGGCACTTCGGCCATTGGAGAGGGTGGCGGTGGTTTGGTTGCCGGAGTTCATGGTGTTGTTAGAATGAAACGAAGAGATGTGAGGGAGTGAAGGAGAAGTGCATGGTGCGGGTTGTGAGGGTTGGGGGTCAGCTGCTGTTATAAGGACTTGGGGTGGGGTGTTTCGTGGAGTGGCTGCGTCTTTTGGGCCGCTTGATTTGGTGAGCGGAAAGCGGCAGGGAGGGACTGGGGTTGATTTCGGCTTTTCCACCGAACCGGTCTTTTCTTTTGGCAAAGTCCATGGTTCCTTTGAGGGGTGGGGCCGGCATGGTACAAGGAACGCGGTCAAGGCATTTGGTTCCCCGTGGAGGATAGGGGGTGGGTGAGGGTGGCGTGATTGCCTTTTTTTCGTTTTTTTTTTCAACAGGATGTGGAGGATAGGAATTAGGCGTGACTCCAGGATGGTGGCCAAACACAACGGCCTACTGGTGTGTTCCGTTTTTGTTACCGTCTAATTTTACCAACTTCCTTTAAGTTAATTTTACAGTTGCCGTGAAAAGAAGAAGAAGAAAAAAAAAAAAATGTCCCGACACTCCTTAATATATTATTTTTAAGATGTATTCATGCTAGATGTGCATAAGCCAACCATAGCGGAAAAAAAAAAATATGGGTGATAATGAAGGCTAATAACTTAGTTAGAATCATCCTCCTATAAAGTTCTATACTTTAATCTTTTGCAAGATTATATATATATTTTATAGAATTGCTGGAGAAATTCCACCTTTTTGTTTTTAGATTATTGCTGCGAAATCTCCATACCTTTTAGAAATTATTCAAATATGATCCTAGGTAGTTTCCTGTCGCCATAAGTGCACCACTAGCGACATCACGATATGCAGCATACCTCAAGGTGCGCTAGTTGTGGCACCATATGTGCCTCAATACAGTTCGAGAGTGCACATGGAATTAATTATGTTGATTGAACCATATACTTTCTCTTGATGCTTTATTAGTTACATGGAATTAATTATATTGGAATTATGTAGATTTCATATATATATATGAAATCTACCATGATGCAACAGAACCAAGCTAAGCTTGGGCTTGGTTTCACAACAAGCTCGTTCAATCTCATTTATTTCTCATTTTGAGACATGGCACAATGGTAACATGCTATCTCTAGTACTTCTGAATCTTAGATCTTTTCCAAGAGTAATCCCTTAAAGAAGCGTACAATTGCCAACCATTAAGCTAATGTCCGATTGACATTTCAAATTTGATGATATGTTAGAAATGGACCAAACTTGGAAATTTCTAACTCAGTTTTTCTCAAACATTGGCTCAATTGAAAATACCTCGTTCATTTACATTCGAGTCTTGAGCAGCCCAAAGCTCCACTTGGCTTTGCCACCTTTATTTTATATAAGAAGTTTAAAATAGTTTAAATAAATTTTAGGATTAATAACACGATCTTAACATTAGTATACATTGTACCAGCTGGAAACTATTATATTGTAGTATAATATAATGTAATATTGTAGTACTATGATATAATGTTATAAAATAACATTATGATATAATATAATATAATATATATAATAGAGTTAATTATTATTGTACAATATTTTAATATAAAGTATTATAATTATTATTATTACATATTAATATATTATTACATAACAATATCTTTATGGTATTTGTTTGTAGGTATTTTGATTATCACGAAAATTTTATTAAAGCCAAAATAACTTTCTGACATTTGCCAGCAAACATTTTTAGGAAGAAGCTTCATCTTGGAGCTTCTCTCACACAAATTTTTTAACTTTTTGGCAAAATCAAAACAACTCCTAAATTTTGTTACCAAATATCACTATATTATTGAAAAGTACTTTTGGAGGTTCAAAAAATACTTTCTGGCTCTCTAAAAATATTGCTAAATGGGAGCTAGGAATTAAAGTATATAGTGCCAAAGGTGGCTCTATTATGGGAACAGGTGGTGGCCATAGTCCCTACTAAAGTAGAATTTTTTTTTAAAACATTCTCTTTCATAAAAACAAAAGTAATTTTTTTTTTTTTATTACATAGCCATCCAGAATTAATTTTCAAGAAAGCTAGCTCCATATGTAGGCTTCAAAAACTCAAAGCATCTTTTAGCTTGATAATTAGAGAAGGAAATCGGATTCGCTCTCCCATTAGTTTCCAGAAATTCAATTCCTTAAACATTCTCATCTTCCCCATTATACGTCCGTCAAAAGTACCGATGAAGGACTTTGTCTATAGAGGTAATTAGACATCTCTTTTTATACAAACGGTTAAACATTTGTAATTGAGGATATTAATATGAGCACATAAAAACTGAGGGTATTATTTTTTTCCTTTTAAAAATATGTGAGAGATTTTTACATAGATAAGTGCATTTTTTTCCGTGAGGAAGCTTTTATTGAATCCAAAAGTAATATATATATATATATATATATATATATATATATATATATATATATATATATGCTATGCACAAAATCTGAAAATTCAGGGTCACAAACAATTGACATCATTTCTTTTTTGATACTCCATCATTATATTATATCATTAAGAAAATCTCAAGCAAACCTTCATTTAGCTGTGAGACAAATAGGAGGGTTAAAGAAATGGCACCCTCCTGTGGATCCAGAGCATCATAGATCTAGATTATAAGGCTGCATACTTTGCATCGTGATGCCTAAATTTTATTATAAAAAGTTGCCAAGAAAAGTCTTCGCACTATGCCTAAGAAATACCTTAAGAACCTATTTAGTTTACTGAAAGAATTTACCGGCTAAAATATTTTTTTCAAAAAGCTGATGCTCAAGCATATGATGCTCAAAAAAATAGTTTTTGCATGTTTGGTTGACTATAAAAAAAGTGGCATATTATAGAGTGGCTTATATTTGATTGAGCTGCTATTTGTCTGAAAAAATTGTGTAAAATACTTGTTCTGTCTTTAATAAATTTTTTTCTTTTCTATTCTATCTAAAAACTTAAAAATATTTTTAGTAAAAAAAATTATTCCAATTTCTAGCCGGTAAGAAAATAATTTTTTTATGTCTCACATATATTTTTTTTATAAAATATGGAAATCTTATTCGCATAGAGAAACTACTTTTTATTTTATTTTTTTAAAAACTTTAATTAAATATAAATCATCCTTCCTTTTTTTTTCTAACCATCACCTCCATTTCTCTTTTGCTTTACTACATTCTTTACATAATGCATTTACGTCCTACTGTGCGGACCCTACCAAGAAATTGACGTGGGACTGATACAATAAGGATGTTTTGTACGTGAAGGACCATCCCTATCGGATCATCCTGCCATGAAGAAAGCAAAATACCTAAAATTGCACCATGTTTTGTATATTATATATACGATATGCTATATTTAATCGCCATCTTTATGGATGGTAATTTATGATTTAATCCATCAATTCGACCCACGAACGATCTGCTTTAAGTTTAAGTTAAAATATCTAAACATTTTGAGTTTGACATAAATAAATTTGGATCATAAATAGATCAACTTATCTAAACCTATTTATTAAATGGGTTAGGTACAGATTTGGATCTTTAAGCCGTTTTTTAAAATTGGATAATGTTATGACCCGACCTGTTTAACATATTTAAAATAATTTAAACTATTTAAAATATGTTTGATCCGATCTGCTCAATCTATTTAAATCCGCTTAACTCGTTAAAACAAGTCTAAGCTATTTAACTTGACTTGATTTGTTTAATAAATGGGCTATATGGGTCAGGTCTGGATTATCTGTTTAATAAATAGGTCGGATTCAAATTTAAAATTTTGATCTGTTTAATAATCGAGCTGGATTGGAGTTGATGAATTTTTGATCCGATCCGCTTCCAACCCAATCCACATCTGATTTTGACCTAATTTGATTGATTGCCACCTTTCTTCTTCTATAATAAGGTGATTTTGCGATGATGGAAGCTGCAGGGTACTCTGCAGTGAAAATACGTTGCGAGGATCCGAAATCTTTCAGGTTGACAAGTTAGCACGCAGGTGAAGTATCCTTTTTGCATTTATTTCAGTAAGCATAGAATACTCCTCCAGCTGATCCTTCGTATCCAGGTGGAATCCTATCCATACTTGGCCCCAACTTGCAATCCAAGCTTTCTGAAGACCATGAGGCTAGTTGCGTGATTGTAACCGGCAAAAGCGACTTCAGGCTCGGATATCGGATTAGTAGTAGTCCAACATTCGCACGGCCCCTTGTCTACTCCAAGAGGATGACGCAAGTCTTTTTCCCGAGCCAGCATGCTTGAAGTCTTCAAATTGTTTTTAATGGTGATGGTTGGGGCGTCACCATTACGGGTTTCTTGTTAGTGTTGATGATATTGGATTGTTTTGATGATATTGTCTATAAAAAAAAAAAAGAAAAATAACGTACAAGTTATCAAACCTTGCAGGCTTTAGGAAGCTGTGGCCGGCCATGACACAGACGCCTTCCTGCTCTGTGTCTTCTTTTTTGTATGTGTGTGTGTTCTCTTTACTCTTGTTTGGCTCCTTGTTATCCCCATCAAAGTGTCATTCATCCATTAATAGCCATTGGCATCTTTGGAGCGGTTGGAGCTGCTAACTAACACGAGGATTAGCTCCTCTTCCTCTCCAGACCACACCAAACCTCTTTTGGACTCTGACCAAGAAAACCATGAGCAACCAAGCAAATAATATGCACATGATTCTTGAAGGGTCCATCAGGATTCACCATACTGACTGATATTAACTAGGTTTTCTAAGAACTTGAGAACTCATCCCACATTCTGAAAATTGCTAGTGACTCAAAATTAGATGATGAGTTGCAGCAGCTATTGCTGGCAACCCGACTGTCGAACTTGGAACACACTTCTGGATGAGTCGATATTGAAATCTCGATTCGGCCATTTCGATGGTTTATATCAGCGGAGGGCCGACCAATCAAGAGAATGAGGAAAATGATCGGCGCTGGTTCAATCGAACAGAATCCATGGCATTGAGTTGCATTTTGAATTGGTGATCAAGGCACGGTGCATATTGGAGGTAGTAAGCAAACTGACAAGGAAACCATTCTTGCAGTAAATGAGATGATGATTCATACAGAATTATTCAGCAAAATTAATTTGCAGAACTAGAGGCCTAGATCTGTCCGTTTTCAAGCCTTAATGGAGGAAGGCTCAACAGTTTCTGGTGACCTACCTCGATCTGTCTAATGCTGTGGGCTTGTTTGAAGCCCTTTTTTCTGGGGGCATTAAATTTTAGCTAATTCTTAGTACTCACCATAAAGAAGGGGACTAAAGGTCACTTCTTGATAATTTTGGTGATGTGCATGCAGCGGTGCCTGTGGAGGGAGGTTGGCTGTTCTGGCCCTAATAAAGCATGAAGGTTGCAGTGTTAATTATGCTGCAACCACTGATGGTCCCAATCAGCTACAAAATGAAACTGTTTTTGTTCGAAACTAAAGGCCTCACCTACCTACAAAGCTAATTAAAAAGTATTATTTGAGTTTTTTTAGTTCTGTATAAATATCTAAGATTTTTCTGGCGAATAATTGACATGAAAATAAGCATACATATGCCCGAATCCTCACATATTTACTCCGTTTAATCCTTAGCATTATCGTCATGCTAAGGATCCTAATTCTTTTAAATCCAATCACAAATACCATGATCAGCTCATAGTCAATCCAAATGAGCCCATGCTGCAGTGTCCCATATCTACATAGATCATGGGCCAGGTTCGCTCCGTAGCTATTTGTCACAATCTAGAACCTCATCTAAAAAGACTAGTCGATAGGTATTATTTGGGTTTCTTAGTTCTGTATAACTACCTAAGATATCTTCGGCAAATAATTGATGTGAGACTAAATACATGCTTGTACGGTTCCTCACAATTTTCTTGGAGATTGGCAAGAAAGTTGTGGAGAAATTTGAAAAAGAAGCCCTCATTTCTAATTTTGTTCTCCTTTGCGATCCCGGTATTGTCTAACAAAACTGATGTCCGGGTAAAAAAAGGGGGAACAACAATTAACCTTTGTCGATGCCTCTATAGATGGTATAATTTTTAGTTGAACCAGGTCTACTGCTGAGCTGGTGGACCCATCCGACAATGAAGCAACATGCACGGAAGCACATGTATTGTGCTCTTTTCCATTTTATCTATCTATGTGAATGTTGCTCCATGGTTGGATCGGTCCAGCAGCTAAGTAGTGAACTTGGTCCAACCAATAACCACTCCTGCAGGTGAACGTAATGCCTGCCTCAGAAAGCTTGGACCCTATTTATTGAAGAAATCAAATTGGATGAAAAGAAAGTTATGGTGCTCAATTCTCTCTTTAATTTCTTAAAATTACCAACCAATTTAACTAATTCTAAAAGTTTCCTTCAAAACCTAATATTAAAAATTATATTTTAAAATAAAATTTTATGTTTTCGATAACCCTAGGATCTAAACTTATCTAATAATTATCCAACACTAACATGATCCTACGATTGCATAGAAATTGAGTAACCATATGCAATATAATTTAATTAATTAATTACTATTTTTTAATTTTAAATCTCGATGCTCGTACTAATTTTAATCTTCGATTTTTCTATGCTACTGTGACCCATACTAATTATCAAAGTTAAATAAATAAAATAATTAAGATATTATCTCAATTTGAGGACTATAGTATAAAAACCTCTTTGCTAGACTTTTTCTTGTTTAGATGATTGCACTTTTATACAGAATCAAGACAACAATTAGAGAAGATTGCAAAAGGGAATAAGGAAGAGATGAAGGAAGGAAAAGTCGGCCACGTGGCCGTGGCTGGTGGTTCAGAACGGTCTAATTTGGGTATGTCAATAGGTTAGATTGTGAAAGGAGTTTTTCATTGTGGTAAAAATGGCATGACAGAATTTGTTAATGGTGGAGTTCAATGATGGTCAATAAAGGCCGGGGTGGAGGTTGTCATGACGAATAGTTGTAATTATATGAGTTTGGGATCCGCTATTAAGGTCAACTAAGGGGCATAGAGAGGGAAAGGTAGAGGAAGGTATCCTCTAGTGCAGTCCACCCGGAACACATGAAGAGAGAGAGAGAGAAGCCCATTGATTTGGGGCCAATGGGGAGGGAGAGAGAGAGAGAGAAATCGGAGGGTTCGGGGACTAGTTGTAATTGGTGGTGGCAACAATAGGCAATAGCCGGAGGACCGGCAGTAGAAAACGGTGAGAGCTAGTAGTTGGTTGAAAAGAAAAAAAAAAAAAGAAAGAAGAGAAACATGGCTCGAGAGAAAATAGGGGACCGAAAAGGCTAGGCGTCAGTTCAAGCCTCAGCTTGCTTACTAGCGTTTGAGCTTTACTGTCTGGTCACATAAGACCCAAGAGGGCTTGGCTAGCGTTCCTAAAAGGATATTTATCACAAAAATAGGGGATATGGGTGAATCATGAAAATAGGGAAAGCTATCGGCATGGTGAAGCTTGCAATTCTTTGGCAAGGTCCCGGCTAGTAATGGCAGCCCTATGTAGGAACAAGTAAGGAGAGAGAGTGTTGGAGAGGAAGAGTTGTTGGCCCGAAGTGGCAAACCCAAGAGGGGGGGGGGGGGAATTGGGTTTATAAAATTTTGTGAAAATAAAATCAAAAATCCCCTCAGATTTTTAAATATAATAAAATTAACTATATGCAACAAGTATAGCAAGTAATAATCACAAATATGCAACTAAGTATGAAAAAATAAAGAGTGAAAGGAAGAAAAATAATACGCGACGATTTATAGCAGTTCGGTCTTCTTGTGAGCCTACATTCACTCTTCGGAACTCCTTTCAGAGATTTAATCCACCATGCTTATCCAAAGCTTTACAAGCTGCTTGTCTTCCGGATGCATGCAACCTTTACACTTAGTGATATTCGAGCTAATTCTTGATTGATCTACTTCCTCAAACACTCTCTTGTTAATTAGAGTACGATCCTTCCAAGTAATCCTCTTTATCACTCAAGCTAACAAGAGCTCATCAACTCTCTTACAATACTTAATCAATAAAACAAAAATAAAAGCACTACACTCAATTTCTCAATGAGGAAGGCTTTTTACTTGGAAGCACAATACTCTCTTGATTTCTCTTCAAACTCTATGAAACTTTCTTGCTGCAATATGTGATATGAACCTCCTTTTATAGGCTTCAGAAGTCATTTTTCCGTTTGAAACAATTTGAAGCTTTGGAAATTCTTTTTCAACACATTTAATGTAGGCAGATTCGGGTTAGATTTGATTTTCTGCTTTACAGCACCATTTTGATAAATCAAAAGGCTGAATTTGATTTAGTGGTTAGAGACAAAGTTATAGCCCTTTACATTATCTTTCCAACCTGATAAGAATCATCTCAAAAGAATATTTGATTGAAACGTTACAGCTAAAAAAATAAATATATATTAGCCTAAATTACAGCTATAGATAGATAGATTGCAGACCCTATTACTCATAGCTAATGTTCAAATTTGAAAATATATTAAATAATTTTTTTTAGATAAATAAGTCTTCTTTTCAGATCAATAAGAATTATATTAATATTATATTTTAATAAAAAGTTATGCTAAAAATACTAATATACTCTCAGAATTCTAGCATCTGCTTTCAAAAAAAATCTCAATTTCTAATTTTCATTCGTTTGCTATAATTATAATAATGAACTAAATTTATTTGTTTGTTATCATCAAAATCAAATAGTAAACTGTTAAAATCATGGGGTTAACAAGAGTGATACCTCAACTTCGGCGAGGTTGTGGCCACAACACAAGTAAGGAGATCTTTGAGAGAAACGAGAAAAGAAAGGGAGAGATTTTGTAACCGGCAACAATAGTGCAATAGGGGGATGGGGAGGGCTTTAAATATAGGAGGAGACTTGGTTTTCCAAACGTCCTGTAGAGTTAGGAAGGAGCCGGGCTCATTCTTCTCCTCCGCTTCAAATAGTAACTTTGTTGTGATCTAAGTTCTTTTAGTGCGAAGATGGCCCTCTAAAGTTTTCACATGATGTTGAGACTTTTATATGGTATTAGTGTTTTTAAAATGAAGTTTTCAAAGTATAATGGGCTTAAGCACCACAATCTAATCTTAACGAGCCCATCTATACCTCTTGAAATTCTTGTAATTAAGGAAAAAGGTTTCCATGCCTATGAACCTTGGATGCAAGTAGAATTGAACACCAAAAATCGATCTCTCGTACTTGCCCATGAGTGTTGAATGAAAGAGGTCAGCATTTTTCTTTCCATGAAACAATGTTATTGTTTCCAATACTACTAGGGTGTTTTAATCTTTCAAATAATTGCAAGTGAAGAACCACACTAGCAGAGTGTGTCTGGTCCCGAATGCATCAACGCCTCTTCATAGAGGTCCTCAAGCTTCCGGCCAAGTGAGTGGAGGGGGCACAGCAGGCCTGGGCATCGTGGGCCATGCTCATTCAGAACTTGGGTTGCTGGATTCCGCCGGAGTGGGTGGTGCGCGACCTTCGGATGAGGTGCAAGTTGGCATACGATATTGTCCCGATGGTAGAGGGCATCACGACCTTCCGAATCCGGTGTGGAGAAAACTAGGATGCCGAGTTGGCAAGTAGTCCATGGCTGGTTGCTGGCCAACTATTGGCGATGGAGGCGTGGCGTCCATACTTCATCCCCAGATCGAACACAGTAAGCCATACGGTAGAGTGGTTGTGCTGACCCCGGCTTCCGCTGGAGTTTTGGGATAGAGATTCTCTACTTGAGATGGTTGTGGTGGCAAGCTAGCCCTTGGATCTGAACGGAGTCTCCGACCAACTCTGGATGGCAGGATACACGCGGATTCGGGTGGAGATCGAAGGCTTGAGTGTTAGATGTATGCCCTAGAAGCCAATCTGGCGGACACATTATTAATTCTGGGACATAAATTTGTACTTGACTTTATTATTATTGAATAATAAAAGGGCATCTTTTCATTCATATTGTTTATATGTCTATGAATCGTCCAAAAAATTAATAAGATGATGATACATATTCTCAAGAGTTGAGAATTTGAGCCATGTATCATTGGTGATTAATTTCTAAATGCTCCTGATCAATGGATCATCACGAGGACGGTGATCGATCCGATCAGTGCAAAGATCGCTTTCCTTATAGATGGACGAGACTCGAGTACACGTGTAGGGACACTGAAGTGATAATGCATGTGCTTGTTAGAGAACAAGGGTACTGAGCGTGACCAAGACAAGAAGTCATTTGAATGTCTATCCACTCGTCAGTGACTTGCTTGATGTTGCAGTAGTATGACTGGTCTTTTGACCTGCGGTGCTTCGGCTATTCACAGTGAGGTTATTGTAGTTTGACTGCACATATACATGGTCTCTAGTCATATGGGTCCTTGTTGTGTAGATTGGCTGCAGTAGGTTCACTGTAGGAGTAGGGTATGCACTTACATGAAATCTATTGACCTTGATAGATGAGGAGAGATCCTATGTGATTTATAAGACTGAGTTCTAAGACCTTGGCCAGAGCAGAATATATAGTGGAAAAGAGTTTTCTACTCTCGAACTCAAGTCGAATAAATCTAGACATATGACAGACGACGGGGTTTGACGAGTTATCCATGACCTCCGATCCGTAGGGATCCACGATAGAAGCTGTATCATACGATAACTGCACCTAAAGGTTCATCATTCTATTCTGCTGGGTGGCCACTACATATTGCTAGGTGTTACTGGTGGATGGTGAGACTCACAGGGATCATCTTGATGGTCGATAATTCCTGGTGAGTTGAGTTGAAATTGTTTCAACCCATTGAAAGGAGTTTTCAATGATATTGTGATAGAGATCGCAATATATCTCACTACTAGTCAGAATAGAATCTATGGGGTCACACACATTAGAGGTATTGACTGGTCCGATGGTTGAATATGATTAGGAATCACAAATAATCAATTAGATTGATAAATGGATAACCCACTAAGAGTTAGTGGTTGGAAGAAGGAACAATTGCAATCGGATTGCAATTTAATTTAATTAATTGGATTTAACTAATTAGACTTGATCATGAGTTCTATTTGGAGTAGGATCCTTGGAGTCCTAATTGGATTAGGATTTTAAATTAAATTAGAGTCCCACTAGGAGTAGGATTTCTTAAGTCCTAATTGTCTTAGGGCTGAAATTTGAACAAGTCCTGATTAGATTAAGATTTTCTTAAGTCCTAATTAATTTTAAATTTAATCTAATTAATTTCATGACTCCTAATTGGATTAGGATTGAAGAGTTCAATAGAGTCATGGTTCAATTAAATCCTAATTAGATTAGGATAAGGAGGAAATTGAAATGGGTTCATAAAAATCCTATTTTGAATAGGATTGGACTCATGAAATGAACCCAAATTAAATCACCCTTTAATTTGATTAAATGATGGATTTAATTGGACTTGAGGGAGGGGCCCATGCCCCTCCTCTTGGTGCTTGCGTGAGAAGAAAAGGAGGGGGCTACGCCCCTCCTTGCTTGCCACCTAAAGGGATAAGAATGAGTTCCTTAAAAATAGGAACTCATCTTTATCCCTTAAGGCATTAAAAGAGCATGGGAATTTCGGCCACTATTCAAGGTTTTTCCTCCTCATTCCAGCCGTGAGCATCCTCCTCCATCTTCCTCCTTTGAGCTGCAATCAAGAGAAGAAAAAGAAAAGCCTAGGACGCCCTCTTCCTTCTTCATCTTAGTTCAAAAGGAAGGAAAAGAAAAAGGCTGCGCAGAGGCATTCAATCTTCTTCCTTGGTTCTTCCTTCTTACTATTCCTCTCAAGCCAATCAAAGGTTGATTCAAAGGGAGGACTTCAGCCATCAATAGCCTTCTCTGCAAGGGAGCTAGCACTCCGGGGAGATCTAAAGACTTCGATCGACTCATTGCTTCGTGTGAATACCCGTAGAGGCCGGACGCGTGTGCAGCCTCAACTGAGCCTTGATCAAATACCACGTAAATCAGATTTGCGGAGACCATCTACCCACACAAGGTGAAGATCTGATCTTCTTAATGATTTTAAAATGATTTAAAATAATTTAATTCTAATCTATCTACAAAAGAAAGATTTTAAAACACGTTCATGCGATGAATGGATCCCGCACATATTTTTTCGCTGCAATCTGAAAATTATTTCAAAATTTTTTATGGCATATGAGGGATGCTAACATTGAGCCCCCTCAAACCCAGGGTGTTCATCTAGGGGAAGGCAACTAAGGTCAGGCAGGCCTTCATTTACAAGGACTTGCCAACCTTCTGCTTCGTCTATGGTCGGCTCGGTTATCTAGATAGCACTTGTTGCTTCCCAAGGCCGAGGGAGGTGACGGAAAAGAGGAGTGCACCCAGTGGCGAGCGGCAGGGTGGGGAAGCGGGTCGGACCGTACCACGATGCAGCCTCGGATCCGACGCCTCCACAACTGCAGATGGACCCCCCATGAAGCGGGCCGGTGTCGCTCGCCTCACTGCCAAACTCCGAGGGTTGGCAAAAACCCAAAAAGATGGCACAGCAAGGCTCAACAGGGAAGTGGCCAACGACCAGAGGTATGACGACGATGAGGGAGAAGACGAGTCGCAATCAACTCGGCATTCCCCTGAGTCCGGCTCGGCCAATTCGATCCAGTGGGTCGAGCCACATAGTGGATGCAGCGGTAGAGGGCCTGGCTCAAGAAGGGAGGTCCGAGTCGGGCCGCATAGTTGGACTGGATCAGGCGGCGAAGCTGGGCTGGGCCCAGGAAGTTCGGACCGACCTTGAGGCAACGAGCTCCAACCACGGGCCCGGGCCCGAAGTAGCGAGCCCCAACCAAGGGCACGGGCCGCTGAAGCCGGCTCGCAGCCCATCCAAGAGGGCCCGGTCCAAGCCAGAAGGGCCAGTGGGTTCAAGCATGATGGGCCAGTGGGGCATGGCCTAAACGGGACAACAGGATGCAGGCCATGTCAGACACCTGCCCTTCCCATGCCACGCGAGAGTCCTGTGACCCGAAGAGGCGAGCGGCGCCACTTCCGCAACCAATCCTTGGCGGTGCTCGCGAATGGCGGACCGAGGTCTCCTAGGTTGGGGAAGGTCAGGGGCGGCAGAGGCCGGTGCTGGGCTGCCGGCGATGCCCCTCCAAGGATAAGGTCGACGAGTCGTGCCGACAATTGTCGGGGCCTGGAATGCTTAGAGGAGGAGGTCGGGCAGCATGGTGTCCAGAGGGGGGGTGGCCCCTGGGCCAGGCACGCCTCCAGCCCATGGAGCACACCTTGGGGCAGAAGGACCTTGCCTCGAGCAGCCCCGCTATAGGGGATGGAAGCCACATAGTCCTCTCTGGGGGTAAAGGGTAGAACTCCTACGTGCGACCTGGAGGTGGGCTAGGCTGATGCGGGCCCGGACGCCCTGTGGCACGAGGAGATGACCAAACTTTTTCAAAGGATACTATAGGGCTCCTTAGGGGGCGAGGTTGGTCCGAGTGGGCTAAATGGGCTCCTAGGGTCAGTGGGCACGGGAGGGCCCATCAATGGTGTGTCGGAGCCATGAAGGTCATCCTTTAGAATTGCAGGAGAGCAAGCAAACCTTCCTTTAGGTCGGCATCTTGTCGACTGGTGTAGTTTGCATGACCCTGTGATTTGTGTTCTGTTTGAAATCCGGTTGGTCGGTGCGAGCTTGCAGCGATTCGTCGGTCTATCTCGAGGTCCTGGGGATGCTATGCTGTGGAGTCATAGGGCTTGTCGGGCAGTATTCTTGTTCTTTGGAGAATTGGTGAGTGCAACTTAGACATCTTCCACAAGTGCAGGCAGCAGGTGGTCATGGTTGTTTCAGAAGGGAATGAACCCCCTTGGGTCATGTTGGCGGCCTACGCAAGCACCGACTACAGGGAGAGGAGAATGTTGTGCGAGGAGGTGTCCAGTCTCATCCAACAAGGGTGCCTAGTGCTGGTGGTGGGTGACTTCAACTGCATCGATGACCCAGAGGAGAAGAGGGGGGGAAGCCTAGACAAACAAGATTGAAGTTCGAGAGTTCCAAGAGTTCAATTCAACTAATGGTTTAATCGACCTTGGGTTTGTGGGCCCGCGTTTGAGAGAGGATAGACAGGGCCTTCACATCATCCAGCCGAGTCCAGTGCTTCCCTGACTTAAGTGGTGTGCGAGGCCTAGTGGACACTGTTCGGGAAGAGGTCATGTACAGGATTTTCTGAAAGCTAGAGCTAACTAGGCGTCGACTTCTTCGATGGAACCGTGAAGAGGTTCTTCCACCAGTCGACCATCATCCGAAGGCAGAGGAACAGGATGAGCAGGATCAGAGACAGTAGTGAGCAGGTGACTGAGGACCCCAATACCTTCAAACATATTCTGGAGCAATTCTTTCGGTCAAGGTGGACAGATCAGGCAGGCGGTACTGGAGGGGGAGCTTGGCCCGTGCTAGAGGATAGGGTCTCAGAGGTGGAGAATACAGAGCTGATCAGGCCAATGGCGGCGGAGGAGGTTTGGGATGCCCTCTGGTCATCGAGCGAGGACAGAGCCCCAGGCCCAGAAGGTTTCCCTCCGATTTTCTTCAGGTGGTACTAGCATATTATCGGCAGGAGGTCTCGGTGGCTATTCAACAGTTCTTTGTGTCGTCGTTGATGCCAGTGGATTGGAAGAGGACTTATATTACCTTGCTTCTGAAGAGGCAGGATCCCATTGAGCCAGGTCACTTTAGCCAATCAGTTTGTGCACTACTATCTACAAGGCGATGGTGAAGATCCTCATTTGGAGGATGCCGGAGGTCTTGCCTAGATTGGTGTGCCTAAAGCAGGGGGAATTTATTGGTGGCCGATCCATTTCTAACAACATGCTCATTGCTCAAGAGTTTATGGCTGATCTCTAGAGGGCGCCTAGTCGGAGGACTCTAATAGGAGTCAAGCTAGATATGGAGCGAGCTTATGACAGGATGATATTAGACTTCGTGGCCTAGTCACTGACATGCATTGGTTTTCATCCATAATAGATTAGGTGGATCCGGGGGTGCATCATCACCCCATCTTTTGCCCTACTGGTGAATGGGTCTCCCTCACCATTCTTCGTCTCTTCAATGGGCCTGAGACAGGGGTGCCCCTCGTCGCCGCTATTGTTCATCATCTGTGAGGTGGTTAAAAAATTCTCGAGCGCTCCGGTTGGCTGCGGCTAGGTATGAGATAAAAGTGTACAGACCAGTGTCGGATATGCTTCCAATTTCTCATTTGCTGTTTGCGGATGACTATCTGTTAACACGGGCGATGAAGGGTTCGGCGAGGGCCATCCGGAGGGTGCTTGAGGAGTACTGTGCATCTTTCGGCCAGCAAATCGGCCATCTGCTTCAGTTCGAAGACTCAGACCGAAGTGAGAGCTGCAATCATGGAGATCATGGAGATCGAAGAGTAGGAGGGCCGTTGAGATACCTGGAGGTACCGATTACAAGCCGGCGTCTTTGCAGGGGAGAGTGCACTTCCTTGTAGCAGAGCATCAGGAGGAGGTTGGAAGACTGGCAGGCGAGGGCCCTGTCCATGATGGATAGGATCATCCTTGTACGATCAGTTCTCAATTTGATCCCTATCTACCTTTTGTCCAACACTTTGGTAGCCATTGCAGTGTTACAGTGTTTGGAGCGCTGGTTCCAAGATTTCTTCTAGTGAGGGCGGGGGAGCAGCGGTGGTGTCCATCTCTTGGCATGGGACAAGATCTGTCAGCTATCCTACTGCGGTGAACTGGGTATCCATTCTCTGATCGAGCGACGGGACATCTTCGCGACCAGGATGGCAGCGAGGTTCATACTAGAGCCATCAAGTTTCTAGGGCTCCATGATAAGAGCTAAGTATGGAGACCCGACGGAGCCTCATGTTTTCAATTTGGGTATGTGCAGTTCCTTCCTGTGGCGAGAGATATGTGCCCATGGCCCCTTGGTGCTTTCAGAGATTCAATGGAAAATTGGTGATGGCCGAGCGGTGGATGTCTTGGGGGACTGTTGGCTAGCTAATATTTCACTATATAGATGACCCACCTTTTACAACCTCAGGGTATTGGAAGGACATAAAGTCTGCGATCTATTGGCCCCAAGAGGGTGGGATTGGGATGGGGACCTCATTCGGTGGGTCTTTGGCGGGCAGCTGGTCGAGTGAGCGTCAGCGGTGTCAATCACGGCGGTAGAGGCGGAGGAAAAGCAGGTGTAGGGTCGAACAGGAAGAAAAGAGGTGCGGACACAAGACCTTCTTGGATTGGTGAGGAGGCCTGCAGCTAGATAGATGGAGGTGGGGTGGATATAGCGGCCGTGTATTCATCCTCGAGTGGCCTTGTTTGTTTGGAAGCTCAACTAGGGATGTCTGCCTACCAAGGAATCCTGGCCCAATGGGGGGTGCGCATCATCCTGAAATGCTGAGCCTGTCAGGAGACAGAGGAGACTATCTTCCATGTCCTTTTTGGTTGTGAGAAGGCAGCTTTGTTATGGGAGTGTGCCTCGGCTTGCTCTGGTCTACGATGGAGTTGGTCGTCGACAGAGAAGTTTCTGACCCTTCTGGCTGAGTTCTCCCAGAGATCCGGTCTTTTGTCCCTGGAGATTAGAGCGGTCTATTTAGCTTATCACTGCTGGCTAGATCGGATTGCCCGTATCTTCGAGGACAGAGCTGAGCTCCTAAGAGTTGTATTAGATAGGGCCCTACGTCATGCGGCGGAGGTTCTTGATGTCACTGCGTCGTCGTCCCTTGGGACGACCAGAAGAATCTGGAGCTCTTATTTTGCTCACGTAGTGTCTAGGTGTGCTTTCATCTCTTAAAAGCCCCCACACCCTGGCTTTCTCAAGGTGAACATCGATGAGAGTACCTAGAAGGGTGGTTACTGCAACGCCATAATGATCAGCAGGCCAAACTAGTGGTGGTCGGGGGTCGACGAAGCTTTGACCAGTTTGTCGAAGCACCGAGTTAAGAGCAACATTGAAGGGTGTATCTTATGTAAGACGGCTACTGGGGGCAGAACGCATCATCATTGAGGGGTACTACACCATGGTGATCTAGGGGACCCATGGGACCGAGGGTGCTGATGGGGGAATGCTACTGCTCCACAATATTCACCGTCTGTTAGGCAAATGTATCTTCTATCGGGCCTCTCATGCTTACAGAGAGGGCAATAGTGCAGCAACTTGGGTGGCCTCCTATGTGGCTTATCATTCAAGCGATTTCATCTAGGTGGACCAAGCTTTTGTCCCATCTTCCTTGCAGTTTATTTTACTTTCTGACTTTTTGGGCGATAGTCACACCCGTTATGTGTGAGTTGCCAATATACAAAAATAAAACACATTAAAGAAATCAATTCACTACCAGCTTAAAAGCAGTGTAAGTTTGTCTGTTTAGTTCGCACAGGACAAGTTCATAATGCACAAGAACTATTAACTTCTGCTTTACCACATTCATAACATAAATGCAAGGCAAACTATTTCCTTACTAGGGTGATTGGAGCGTGGGTGACAAATTAATGACTATTTGGAATGTGTTCTACTCCTAAGAAATTATCTTGCTCCGACTGAGTAAGGTATTAAAAAGATGGTCTGAAGGTTAGTTTGTGTAGATTTTTATTATTATTTCTTTTAATTCTTTAAAAAACTTATGTGATTTGAGTATCTGCATATTTTGTGGATTAGATAGCAACTCCTGCTAATCATTGTGGACTAGATAAGAGGTCCATCCAGCAAGAGAATCTATGCAGTACATAATAAGTGAGCATGCTCATGACCTAGGCACTTGTATATCCTAATCCTAACTTTGTATCGAAACAACTATATTTCCCAACATTTTTTTTAGGTAAATATCTCCCAACTTTTCAATCATTATAACAATTTACCATCATTAATTCTCTCTTGGAAGTTTAAACCATTGCTAAACTGCAAACTAGCATCGCTAGATATTGATAATGCGACATCAAAAACTTCTTAGGCTGGTTAGGGGGATGTCGGCATGGCAGATTATGGGGGGATGGATCTAGCAGCTGTGCATCCACCTCTGAGTGGCCTTGTTTGTCTAGAAGGTTGCCTCGGGTTGTTTGCCCACTAGGGGTGTGCTAGGTCGGCGAGGAGTGAGCATCACCCTAGGCAGCTAGGCCTCTCGGGAGGTGAAGGAGTCTATCTTTCATGTCCTTTTTGGTTGCCAGCGGGTTGCTCTGATTTGTGAGTGCACCTCGGTCTTCTCCAGACTACGAGGGGAGTGGTCGTCGACCGAGGAGTTTCTAACATTTCTGGTTGAGTCCTCCCAGAGGTTCGGCCTCCTGGTGCAGGAGATCATAGCAACTTATCTAGTTTATCATTGCTGGCTATATAGAAACACCTGAATCTTTGAAGATAAAGGGGCACACCTAAGAGTGGTGGTGGACAAGGCCCTACTTCATGCGGCGGATGTCCTTAACATCACCGCGTTGTCGTCCCTTGGATTGGCTAGAAAAATTTGCGGCTCTCACTCCGCTTTTGTAGCATCCAGAATTGTACTTGTCTCCTAAGAGCCTCCACACTACAGGAAAAGTCGGTTTTACCGACGCATTTCTGCCGACGCTTTTTACAAGCGTCGGCAAGTTTCGGTCTGTTGTCAAAATTTGGCGACACTTGTAAAAGCGTCGGCAAAAGACGACGCTAAAAAGCGTCGGTGCAGTCTCGGACCTAAGACGACGCTAAAAAGCGTCGTCGGAAG
The DNA here is from genome assembly GCF_009389715.1 of Phoenix dactylifera. Classification (NCBI taxonomy): domain Eukaryota; kingdom Viridiplantae; phylum Streptophyta; class Magnoliopsida; order Arecales; family Arecaceae; genus Phoenix; species Phoenix dactylifera. Next base: position 17,036,803 of record NC_052396.1, on the reverse strand, counting down.
CCAACGCACCTACTTCCCAACCCTCTTCTGACCATCCCTCCTCCCTCCTCCCTCCTCCCTCCTCTCTCCGGGTTTCCGATTTCCCGGCCACCGCCCTCCTCTCTCTATTTAACTAGTTGTATTACCCACATCTCTCTCGCCCTCCTCGTCTTCTCTCTCTCTCTAACCCATCAACGGTGCCTTCTCATCATCATCAACCCCCCTCCCTAACCCCCTCCGGATTCAAGAAGCAGAGGCTCCGGCGATGATGTCTTCGCCCGCCTCTTCGCCGCCTCCTTGGATCCCGACTTCGCCCCTCTCTCCCCCGAACCGCGGATCCTCAAGTCCCGCCTCGTCGCCGGCGAGACCCTCTACGGCCTCTTCCTCCTGCGCTCCTCCCCGACCCTCGCCGAGATCGCCGGCCTCGCCGGCTACGACTACGGGGTCGTCGACATGGAGCACGGCTCTGGCGGCATCGCCGAGGCCCTCCCCTGCCTCCGCGCCCTCGCCGCCGCCCGCACCCCAGCCATCCTCCGCCGAGGCCCTCCCCTGCATTATCCCATCATTTATTTATTTATAATTGCATTACATTTATTATCACTGTTTTTACTTCCAGATTTGAGAGAAGATGCATGAATTCTTTATTTTATTTTATTTTATTTTTTCTGTTGGTAATCCAACCTCTTTGTCTTTCTCCGATTTCGATTAGGGTTGTGAAGCAATTATCTTTTCTAAACCCCTTTTGGTACGACATATTGTTGGTCTGAGGAACATGATAGATATGCTTCATTAGCCCTGATATTTTGCGTTGTCTTTGGCTTCAGACCTTCTTGAATTAAAGGAAGTTGCATTTCTTTGATTATGGGAAGCGTTTCTTGAAATCTTAGCTTTGCCTGCGTTAAGGGAAGAAGGGGCATCTCAACAGCCAGACCTTTTTGAATTAAAGAAGTCGCATTTCTTTGATTATGGAAAGCGTCTCTTGAAATCTTAGCGTTGCCCGCGTTAAGGGAAGAAGGGGCATCTCAACAGCCAGACCTTTTTGAATTAAAGAAGTCGCATTTCTTTGATTATGGAAAGCGTCTCTTGAAATCTTATCAAGAGACGGAACCGTGAAAAGTTGAACTGAACTGTGACGGAACCGTGAAACACTTTGTGCTCACCAATGGAAATATTATCAGTGGCGGTGTTTATGTTATTGCCACTCCTGGTATAAACTTATCCTGCAGTGATCCCTAATGAATGAATTGTATTTTTGCTTGTGCCCACCATGACTTTTTACGCTGTTGCATCAGTTGATATCTTGAAGCTTCTTTTGCCTCAAGAGTGGAGGGAAATTTCATACTTTAAGAAGCTGGACAAATTAGTGGGAGTTCCGGTGATTAATGTTCATATATGGTTGGTCGAATTCTCCTGAACTTAGGCTTCATTTTTCTTGTTGGATATTTTTACATCTTCATAAGTAGTTGAGCCACTCAATTTCCTTATTGTCTTTATGTTTTCTTGACTTGATGATTAAATAGAATGCTATCTGATAAGATTCTTATGTTATAATTATTTCCCCCCTTTTTCCAGGTTTGACAGGAAACTGAAGAACAATTATGATCATCTTCTTTCCAGCAGGTCATGCTCAAATTATTCCATCAAGATTTATTTTTTTTTTAAAAAATAGCAATCCCGACGCTTTAAAGCGTCGGCCAAAAGAGATTTGCCGACGCTTTAAAGCGTCAGCAGGTCCTGCTCACATTATTCCATCAAGATTTATTTTTTTTAAAAAAATAGCAATTCCGACACTTTAAAGCGTCGGCCAAAAGAGCTTTGCCGACGCTTTAAAGCGTCGGCGAAAACTTGGTCTTTATCGACGCTTTAAAGCGTCGGCGAAAACGCAATCAGGATTGGGCTTTATCGACGCTTTAAAGCGTCGGGAAAGAACTTTTGGCCGACGCTTTCTCTTAGCGTCGGCAAAAACCGTACCCACGCCCACCTGCCCGACGTCTAACCCACGCTTTGGGACGCGTGGGCTGGGAATTCGCCGACGCTTATAAGCGTCGGTAGAGACAAAAAAAAGCGCCGGGAGTTATTTCTTCTTTAGTAGTGCCACCCCCTGATTTTCTTAAGGTGAACTTCGACGACAGTGTCAAGGTGGGTGGATACAGCGGCGATGCCAGATTTGTCATCAGAAATCAGGAGGCTAGATTAGTGGTGATCGGAGGACGGCGAATCTTCGATCAGTATGTCGCCGGTGCCGAGATCAGAGCTACTTGGGAGGGGTCTCGTATGCGAGGCAGATGCTGGGTGCCGACCGTATTATCCTTAAGGAAGACTCTGCCGCGGTGATAGAGAGGATCCAGGGTCCCGAGCATGCTGCCAGTGGGATGTGGTTGCTCCATGATATCCATCGTTTTTTAGGTAAGTGCGCCTCCCACCGGACTACTCATATCTATAGAGAAGTCAATAGTACTGTAAATTGGGTAGCGTCCTATGCGGCTCATCACTCCGGAGATTTTATCTGTGAGAACCACGTCTCTGCTCTGTCTTCTCTGCTCCATCTCCCTTGCAATTTCTTCTATTTTCTGACTTTATGGGCTGCAACCACACCCATTGTATGTGAGTTACCGACGTACGCAAGAAAAAGACATAAAAAAAAACTCTTTTTGAGTTGGAATTTTTATGATTTTATGCATAACAAAAATTCTACATCCTCCAAAATCCAAATTAAAGTGACCTATGAGCCATACCCAAACTTAAACATATATAGATTAAAAATATAATATATCAAAAAAATAATTATTTTATAAGAAATACTTATTAGCGCCAAATCATGAGGGTAGTATTTTAGATTTATCTTATATTTAGAATTTGGGACTCATTTAGTTCACGGAAAGAGGAAAGGGAAAAAATGAAGCATTTGGTTAGAGTTTCCAAATGAGAGATAGAAAAATAGTTTTTCTATGAGAATAAGATGCCTACATTTTATGAGAAAGAAAAACCTATGTAAGATATGAGAAAGTCAAATTGGAATAATTGTTTTGCTCTAAAAGTATTTTTAAGCTTTTAGATTGAATGACGTAATTAAGAGTTTTTATGAAGTATAATAGGTATTTTATATAACTTTCCACGATGCTCGACCAGATGTAAGTCATTCTGCAATATACTACTTTTTTGCGGTCCACCAAATATGCAAAAGCGACTTTTCCAAGTACTATATACCCATGTATCAGTTTTTTAGAAAAAATATTCGAGTAAAAAAAATTTTTGCTCGCAAATCAAAGGAGTCGTTGGAGTAATTGGCATATGCTCTTGCAAGCACAATATCGCTAATTTAACATTAAAAAAAAATAAAGAGTTTCCTTGCACTCTCGTTCCCTTCTATGTTGAAAGAATAGTTATCATTTGTGAAATAATAAGTACTTAGCACTCTCGGGGATACAGACTAGAACACGGTACTGCCGGGTCCTGCCAATTAGGGCTTGGGAAACCGAGAGGAAGGCAGGCGTCGGCCCCGGAGGAAATGGGAGAGGAGGGAGAGGGAACGGTCAGGGGCGAAGAGGGGGACCTGGTGCCCCGCCCCCCTCACGGTGGCGAGCGTCAGCCCCTCCTCGTACTCCACCGCCCATCCAGCCACCTGCTCCTTGTGGTACCACGCCCGCCACCCTCCCCACCTCTTCCCCTTCTCTTCCTTCGGATGGAGTCCCATCGCGTTGATGCTGTGCCTCGTCGACGTCACCGGGACCCTCCCGTCCGTGTCCCCGCTGCGACCATCGTAGAAAACCATGCAAGTTGGTGAGCTAAGAGTCCTGGAACTGAGCTTCGGTTCCGTTCCATCTAGAGAAATTATTAATGTGGCGTTGAAACTTTGCTGTACCTGTAGACCCAGACTCGGAGGCCCGCATTCATGAACTTCTTGAGGATGGGGAGCACAGTGGATGGGGAGTCGCTCCACTTCTGTATGACTTCGCTGCACCAAAGCATCAACAGGAAAGCGTTACCTCCTTGTTAGCACTTCAATTTTGTTTCGATAGATGGAACTAGGAGCATATTGCTTTCTTCTAAAGATAATGATTAGGAGGATGGAGGAGATGATTTAATCATATCATAGATCAAGTTTCTGAGTTGATGTTGGATAATCATTCATCTTATTTATGTCATTTTTGTAGATATTTTTTTTCAGCTAAATGCTTTTGTCATGGCTTAGTTTTCTCTTTTCTTTTCCATCTTGGCTTAGCGGTTGGAGTGCATTATCTTTTCTTTTCCATATTGCCAACTATCCTACTTTCCACGACAAAATAGCATATATAAATGTTGGTAATAATAAATCCAAGCAAGGTTGTGACCGCGACTTGAGCACTCAATGATCCAGTTACAGAGAAGGATTCAGAATTTGAAGAAAGAGAATCTGCCAAATAGCAATTATAAATCTTTAACAAATCTGATAAATAATCATAAAGAAGTAAACAGGATTAGTCCATTCGAAAGAAATTTCCACCTACGGGGATCCATCATCTGGGCACATGAAATGAACTTCACCCGTAGCCTTGAGTGCTCAGGAGATAAACCTATTTCTTCAAGATTGTTTGGGATTGAGGATTATTTACAGATTGAGATCATTAAAAATTTGTATATAGATAAATATGTGTGCATGTACATAAGTAAGAGTTGGACCCTATATATACTTTATACTAACTCCTGAAATAAGAACTAACGATTTAAAATTAATGATAAACTATTCAAATTCTAAGATCCAAACTGTTAGGACATGATCTACACTAAGAAAAATATTTACAAACTAAATTTTATGTATCTTAGTGATCTATGCATACGTACACCCGTACTTATGTGTATGAGCAACAATACAAATATCACCTACAACACATGGTATTATGATCCATGCGTGTTCCATGAGTGCATACTAAAGTAATTTCTTCGGGTAATCACAAAATTGATGAGTCATTAACTTGCGCCTTTGATTAACTCATCTACTGGAGCATTACTTATGGAACCATTCTATCACTCTTTTAATGAGTTTGGAGTTATTGTTATGTACCACCGAGCGCGCGCATGACTCGGCACAACTTGGTCTGGAGCAGTTGCAAATTAACCGGACTTCAATTTACCAACAACTAAGAAAAGAAGAGTACATGCCGACAAAACAAGAAAGGAATAATGGAGGACAGAAAAAAACTGATGGTTAAAAGAATAGATGAAAAGACAAGGAGCAGCAATTGAAGAATGATCCTAAATCAGACTGGAGGAAGTGAAACGAGTAAATGAAGAATGATCCGTGAGACCTTCCTTCTCCTCCCCAAGTTCCATTCTCCTACTCCGAATCTACTTCCTCACAAAAACATCCATCATAAGTGTCTATCACTTGGTCATGGGCCGTGTATCAAAAAAGCTTAAAATATGTATCAAAAATCTCTCGAGCGTGTATCACCTGAGTATGTACTATGTACTGGTGAACACGATGTTCTGTAAACTATTTTTAAATATGCTTGGAGGTAAGTGTAGACTATTGAATGACTAATTTACTATGTATGTATTATTTGGCTATGTATTGTGTACTGGTCATAGTCCATGGCCACAAAGAGGAACAGACTTCATATTTCAGGAAGAAGAATGAAGGCTTCATGGCTGGACTGAGAGGGAGGATAGTTTGATGAGGAAGAAGAGAAGGATATAGGTGGACGACGTCTCAGACTATGCTTCACATATTTTTCCTTTTTTTTAAGTCATAGGATGGATGAACACCGTTACTACAAGAAGTTCCATCTCGCTTTGATTTTTTAATTTTCACTTTAAGATAGATGCAATAGGTTGCCCTTCCAAAAAAAAAAACAAAAAAGATCGCTCTATATGATCTCTCATGTGCGCATGGAAGGATTTTTACTTGAAAAAGATGCAATGTAGTAAAGAATTGGGGTCATAAACGGGCGTCATAGGTGAACATAACACACATTAAATTGAATGCACCGCTCAGGTACAACCAGTGCATTCAATGAACCTTCCAAATTCCAATCAACAATACGGAGCATACATCAACTATAGATATCCAATTAACGTGTGGCAGTAGTAATTTAATACTCAAATTTAAGGTAAAAAGAGAAGAAAACCATGCCTGCAGGGAGAGTATGGGTAAGAGAGGTGGGTGAGATTGGCGTGCAGCGCTTTCTGGACGTCCTCTCGGTTAAAATATTTCTCTACGTAGTCCTCAGTGCATGGATCATACCCCGCCGGCATACTCCTCATCCCATGCCAAGCCTCCTGCTTCTCCTCAATCCAAAAATGAGTCATCACAATATGATTTTTTTTGTCTTGATCAGATTTATAAAACAACATTGTCCAGAAATTAAGAGGCCATACGAGCTCCGAGAAGAGACGAGGAGCGGCGACAAGTTTGGTCAGGCGAGAGGATTTGGAGAGGGAGGATAGGCAGACCGGGGTATAGATGCTGTATATATCGATGTCGGCATAGGATCGGAGGAATGCCTTGACGGCCGGGGTGCAGGCATTGCTACGCCGCCCGTCCCCCAACTCCTCCTTGAAGGAGTTGCACTCCTTTAGGACAGCAGCATACAGCTCGTCTGATATAATAGCATGGCTCCATGCATACTCTACCATCCCAAGCTGGTCGGTCGCATCATTCAGCACTGCATTCCCTATCTGCAGTGAAATTATCCTTGTGAGCACCTCGTCATGGTCAAGATTTAGATGCAAATTAACAAGATGATAATATCATGCTAGCTGCCACCTTCTATGAATGCATGATAAACAGTTAATGTACATGTACCGGCTCCAATCAAACAAATTTCCAAAAGTTCAGATGTCTCTGTCCTAAACTATGAGCACAAATCTATATATATATATATATATATATATATATATATATATAGATTTGTATATATTGGTGTTCTGAGTTTGGCCAAGCATGGTGTACGTGTTCCGGTTTTTTCTTATGTTTTTAATATAAACCAAACATAAACTAAAAGACTCCCACCACTCTCTCTGGCCACCTCTATAACTAGTCTAATAACTCCGGTTCTTATTCCATGAAGGAGAAATTAAAGAGACAAAACTCTTCAAATGATATCGTTAACATACGAATATATTCGAATGGAAAATGAGAACATATTTTCCCCTATTTTCAAGTGCATTATACGTACATGCTCAACACCAACATCAGCATCTGCTATCTGCTAATATTACAACGCAAACACTAGGGATTGGGACTTCACCTTGAACTTGACTTCACCATGGGCCCGGGCTCGAGACAGGATTCCTCTAATTTTTCGACACGCACAACCTCTCACTTGTCATGCACCTGCTCGATTCTATCGTTAATAATTGAAGCCAGCACATCTCCAGCTGGCTGAGGCTTTTCTTTTTTCTTTTCTTTCTAATATCCATCCAAAAATGCCCAGCCAAATTTACGAGAAGATGTTAATAAGTTGTAATTAATTAAAGAGAAGGGATAGGAAGAACCCAAAGGAGGAAGGAAGCAAAGGAGACAGGTACGTCCAACCGTCATGAATGCGATCCTATTATTTCCTTCTCACCTCTTCAAATGTGGAAGGGGAGAGGTCATGAGAGAAACGAAAAAGAGTTTGAGAATTCCATACAACTTATAACTAATTAAGAGAACAACGTTGAGCTTGTTTTCTTGCACTTTAACGACAACAAGGTGCAGCAAGGAATAGAATTTACTGCTGATGAGCAGGAGTGCTTTTGTGCCTTGAAGGAAGAAGAAGCAGTGATACTGATTAAATTAGGAAGAAGAAGCAGTGATACTGATTAAATTAACTTCAAGAATATTCTTGCATCTAGTTATGTAAATTTCTTACCATTAGACCCTTGAAATTTATATAGGACTCTTTGCTTGCTCCTTCGTTTCCTTCATATATGAGCTCTGCAAGCTGGGGAACGTAGTGCCCTATTAATATATATAAGATTGCATCACATTTGGTCCTTGCAGGTGTTGCTTTAATTTAAGGAAAAAATAGAGGGCGATCTAGCCCAAGAGAAACTGGTAGTAAAAAGATGGGTTCACTCTACCAGCATAGCTCTCTCCGGCGATATAGAAGTCGTGCGACTTCAAATCTGGGAACTTTTGGAACCAGTTCAGGAGAAAAGAGTACGAGTCCTTGGCAGTTATCCGATCGCCGAGCTCCTCCAGGTCCGATGAGCGATTAGTGTAGGAAAAGCCCACTCCAACCGGGGCCTCGAGGAACAGAAGGTTAGCAACTGTGTGTCGCATAAAGAAGAAGGAAGAAAAGATCAGTTGATACATATCAATGGCATGGGCACTGGTGTTGTGGGGATGGAAGGACGAGAGTGCTTGCCCTTGTTCCAGGAGTAGGCATTGAATGTGAGGTTGGCAGCGTTGCTTCGCACCAAGAATGGGCCCAGCTCTTGGGCAGCCCCATATGCCACGGACGAGCAGCCCGGTCCTGCGTAGTTTTTGCACCCTTCATATGTTAATCAATAGAAATGACTAATTTCTAATAAACTTTACTCCTACATATTCTTGAGAAATTTTATAAAGTCTACCCCACAAAGAAGAAGAAAAAAAAAACTTTAACAACTTTACTCTTACATATCCTTGAGTTAAACAAGCAATGTTTTCTGTTCCTCCTACCCTTAAATAAATTAAAAAAACTGTACAAATGTTACTGAAATAAGGGTCCAAATTTTTTTCCAAGTCTATTAGCTCCTTAAATTTTCTGCAACACCATTTATTTCCTAATGAAATTAAGCTGCACTGCTGCATACATCCTATTTTGTATTTATTTTTCAAGAAAGCATTGGCTGTCTCAAATAGATGATTCATTGCCCACCTTAAAAAATAAATTGAAAAAAATACATCAAACAGTCATGTACAGAACCAGGGCAGCTATTGACAGAATACCTCAAAAGTTTGTTTTGCTAGCTTCAGATTCCTAATAAAATGGAAACGCAGTTTATTTATAAAAAATAGCACATCGTTGTTATTATTTTGGAGGAATTCTAAAAAGATGTATATATAATTGTCAAAATGATAAAGATCTAAAGTTGGAATGCTTTAAGATAATGGGAAGGAGCAAAACATGAAACCTTTTTTTTAAGATTTAGTTTCATGATTTAACAACCTTTTTTACAACTTTATAAAGTATATTAGAATTTGAGGTGTATATATATATATATACACACTGAGAAGCACCCTGAAGAAGAGAACTACCTCCTATCAATCCTTGATTTGACTATGATTTAACTATTAAAAAACAAGCTATTGGGTTAGAAAATAGCGTACATGTACTCCTTGAAAAAAAGGTGGTCTGGGGTATAAAGATGTTTGACTTCCAGCTAGAAAAGCTACCCTGCTGTCTTAATGGTAGCCCAACATATTCCCATATATATTATTCGAGAACTTTAATAAAGCAGATAAAATATCACCCTTTATTTGTTTGCCAGGATGTCTTCTTGTGCTTATCTCTTTCTAACTCGAGTGCCCAGCGAGAGATGCTATTAATATAAAGGATGGAGGCCAGCTATCATAAAATTAAAGTATGGAAGGCCTCTTGCCTAGAATCTACGGCCGTAATATATATATATATATATATACTGGTGTCCAAAGCAATGACCCTGTTAGCTTTCATTTATCCTCTTTTTAAACAGCCAAGGAGGGTTGCTCTTCTGTCGATGGGGCTGCCACTCCCCAGTCCTCGTATTATTAGCTCTTAACGTCTCATAGCCTCCTTTTTGGGCTTGGAGGTGTAAGACTTTAGACAGCAGCAGAATGGTTTGATGGAAAGTTACATTACTCTATTTACTCTTTACTTTAACTACGAGCTCTTTTTTATTCTTTTTTTTTGGTGGTTACTACGAGATATTTAAGGATTCGTTCTGTGTAGAAGAGTGACGTGGATTTAAAGATTAATATTTATAATGAGAGTAAGATGTTGTGGATAATGCTAACGTGTGGGTAGTGATATTTCTGTGCAAAAGGTAGATCTGCCACTTAGACTGATTCGTACGACATTGTTCTTCTTGCTATGAGCTCTGGTGCCACGCCAAAGTAAAAGGAAAAATAAAAAAAAAAGGCAATGGGATGTGACGTATCTAAAGAGAGGAATGCCAGATCTAGACCTGTCATATGGAAATGTCTATGCACACCACCACGTCAAAAGAATGGTCCAATTATCTGTACTTACGAAAGGCATTTTTTTTTTTTTTCAAAAAAAAAAAGTACGGATCTATGACCTCTGCTTTGTAGAATGAGATGCCATGCTATATCTAGATTGATGTTATAGAAAATTATGATGTTACCAATAACCTTCTCTCAACTTTTTAATCAAGTAAATCATTTTTTCCTTTAAATTATAGTTTTAGATGGCAATTTTGTAACAAACACAGGATGCAAAAGAAAAAGCTAACTAGAAGATGTTATTTGGATTCGTTAGTTCTAAGTATGAAGGTATACATAATACATGGCTAATATGGGATTAAACACACACTTGCATGAATTCTTCCATGCTCATCCTATTTAAGCTTTGGTGCCTTCGCTAAGATATGGATTCAAATTCAATCACAAATACTATAATTAATTTATGGTCAATACAAATAATATCGTGCTACAGTGTCTTCTGATTCATATGGGTAATAAGTCAAATCTACTCTAATAGCATTCGTAAGGATTAAGAACCTTATCCAAAAAGCTTGCTAGAAAATGTTATATGGATTTCTTGGCTATATATAAGTATCCAAGGTATACTCAGCATATAGCTGATATAGGACTAAACATATATCCGCACGGATTCTTATCACACTTTTTTTTTTTTTAAGCTAGGTTAAGTTAAACATTGGATGACCTGCTTAAATTACTGGGGATTGCCTTGGCCAATGCGTACTTGTGGCCGACAAGACATGGATCAACCCTAGCTTTGTTAAACATGGTAGAGTGGGCACTCCCAACCAAACTGGTAACTAACTGTGGTTGAGTTTTCAACCCGGCCGGACCCAAATTAAACACATATTTTATATAGACCTTCAGGTACAGGATAGCGTAGACATGACCCCGTAGATTTCCAATTAACATCCTACAAAGATACAATAGGCTCAAGTCTTCGATCAAAAGATTAGAAGATTGTGTCAATTTCAAGCATGGGTATATAAGTTAATTCATGTGGGTTGCCCAAACGGGGCCTCCAAACATTTATCCATTAAATTGAAATTCAAAATAGAAGTGATGCAATACAAAGCATGAGCACAATAATGTAAGCACGAAGGAAAATTAGGATTCATCTTAGATTGATTGCCATTTTACATTTAACCCCTGGTCTGCCCCTTGATTTCATCTGCCATTTTGTGTTTACTTTCTACTCCGTGCATAAAGATTAAAGAATAAAGAATTACCACACCAGTTGGACTAAATAGATCAAAATAAGGAATTACTTCATCAGCCTTGGGCTGATTAATTTCAAGGTGCTCAGCTCAGAGAAGTTTAAATGATAAAATTGCTGGATGGGCAGATGGCAGATCTGCGCTTCCACAGTTACACTACTAAAATATTTAAGGCCGCAAAAATTGTCCTATATCTATATATATTTTTCCCGATTGCCATGAACGACGAGCACAACAAGCAATGTCCCAAAAACGAGAGAGAGAGAGAGAGAGAGAGAGAGAGAGAGAGAGAGATTTGCTGACCTCCATTGAGCCAGAGAACGAGAGGCTTCTTCTCGGCTCTTCCCTGAGCCTCGAAGAACCAGTAGAAAAGGGCCTTCCCCACCCCTCTCCCCACCATCACGTAGCCGGCGTAGTGCCGGAATTCGACCGGCGGCTGCCCGGGGAGACCCGTCACCCGGTCGGACTCCGGCCGGGACTCCACTCCGAAGTTCCGACCAGCCTCCAGTGGGGAAGCCAAGGCCAAGAATAGCGCGACCCAGACAAATGCGGCCATCTCTCTCCGTCTCAGCTTTCTTCGGGCAGGGCGCGGGTGGAGTTCACGGGGCGCACATAAATTATAAAGCGACGAGACTGAATAAATAATGGAAGGAATTATTTAACTGGAAAATGTTTGGGCTTTCTTGGGCATGGACTGAGGGCGTGCGGAAAATTACCTGCTGCATTTCCTTGTCGTCCCTTTGTTAATGCCCCTCCAACGATTGCACAGGCAAGTGGTCCATGGAAGCTGTTTCTTGTCCCCTCATTTACGAGAGCACCTTAATTACTCCTTATTTTTCTCGCCTCTTTACATGTGGAAAGCCAGAGCACCGGCAACAACAACAACAAAAAAAAAAGGAGTATATAAGAATTCTCGAGAATTGGAGTACTAGGAAATTTATAACTAACAGGCAACGTTGCTTGTTTTCTTGCACTTCAATGCATGGCAGCATGGTCAGGGCACCGGTGGTGGGTGGCAAACGGTGGGTTGGATGATCGAGTAATGGGAAAAAAGATGATGGCCGCTGTAGCTCGGCATGGGTCGAGCCTCGGCTTGCACCCCGGCGACGGGGCTCCGGCATACTTCCTTTGAAACAGCTCCCATTCTGCCGCATAACTAGCGTCCTCTGCATACTTCTTTTTAACATCCATGCGCCACCTCTTCTGCCAATTCAAAATTTTAAATAGACACACAAATCTAGGCCTAGCTCGCCGCGAATTCCAAACTCCGTCACTTCCTTCGTAAGGACGTACAAAAACATGATACCCCACTTGAAATATTAGCTCTCTTTTTCTATTTTCTGCACAGCTTGAGAACCTGCTCCCTAGTTAAATGCACTTCCTCCATAGCCTGTTGCACCATCTCTTGGCTGGAGCAGTAAATGATTATGGTATGATTATTAATTATCATTCGAGAAAAACAAATGTTTTAGTAGTTACTTTAGAAAAAAAAATCTAGTAATTTAACTGCTATAATTATTATAATTTTAAGAAAAAAATTAATTTTAAAAAAATAAATATACCAGTTTTACCTTCTAAATTTTTGATGGTTTAAAAACTTTAAAATTCTTACCCTCTTCTTCGGACACTTCTTTCAAAAAAGTTATGACTCTTTTAAAAAAAATGTTGGTTTCGATTTTCATAGAGATATGATGTTTGTGAAACATCCCATCTTCAGAAAAGCCACACCGTATCAGTCATCGGACAAAGTTTATTAATAGGCTCTGGGTCTGAGTGTTTAGATTACTCAATCCACATTATTACTTCTCCGCTTTCTGAGACAAGACAGAGAATTCATTTCTTTTTTTTTCTTCTTTTCTCTTCTTCTAAGCCTCTTTCGAGCTTTTTTTTATAAATACAGACATCTGAAGGAGTCGGTCGGATCAAGCCTCCCAATAATTATTCTCGTTAGAGGAGGATCGGGCTGAGTCAGATTATTGTATCTTGGGGATGAGATTGTTACAGACCTGCACGTAGGGGTTGAATCATATTCTTAGAACAATTAGACTATTGTAATATCTCTTTATTTCTCAATGTAAATGGCAGAGCACATTATCATAGATTTCGTAACTAGATTGCTTGGAACTCCCAGATATTTGGTATGGGCGACTGTTGATCAACTAACCAAGTTAACACACTTCTTACTATTTAAAGTTGGTTTTTCTTTGAAAAAATTGACAAGCTTGTATGTAGAGCAGAATGTGAAGCTGAATAGAGGCCCAATTACTATTGTGGCAGGCAGGGATACTTGGTATATATCTCATTTCTAGAAGCGCCTTCATAAAGCTCTGGAAACCAAATTGAATTTCAGTATAGTTTTTCACTCATAAAGGATGGACAGTCTGAAAGAACCATACAAATCTTAGAAGACATACTGAGGGCCTATGTCTTGGATTTGGGGGGTATGGAAAAATTAATTGTCATTAGTAGAGTTTGCCTACGATAATAGTTATCAAGTAAGCTATGAGGATCCATGTGGGCGTGTGTTTAGTTCCACATCGGTTATTCGTCTAAGAGATCTTAGGTACTTATACAGAATTAAGAAAATCATAAAAATATCTTCTGGCTAGTCTTTTTGGGTGAGATCCTAAATCGTTATAAATAATATCAAACAAATCCAGCCATAGGCCATGTAAACTAGGCGACACTATAGCACAGACTTATTGAGGTTGACCACATGCTAATCGTAGTGCTTGTGATTAGATTTGAATAAATTTATATCTTTAGCTTGACGACGACATCAAGAGTTAAATGGAAGAAATATGTGAGGACTCAGCAGACATATGTTTAGTCCCACATTAGTTATTCACCATGAAGATCTTAAGTACTTATACAGAACTAAGAAATCTAAAAAAAAAAAACTTCCAGTTAACCTTTTGGGGTGAGGACTTGAGTTGTTACAAATGACATCAGAGTAGACCTGGCCTATAGCCTATGTGGACTAAGGAACATTGTATCACGGGCTCATTAAGGCTGATCATAGGCCGATCGTGGTGCATGTGATTAGATTTACATGGATTTAAACCCTTATCCTAACGAGAATGTTAGGGCTTAAACGAGAAGAGTATGTGAAGATTCGTGCGGGTGTGTGTTTAGTCCTACATTGGTTATTCGTCAAAGACATCTTGAGTACTTATACAGAACTAAAGAACTCGAAAGAAATACCTTCTAACTAGCTAGTTTAGGTAAGATTCTGGGTTGTTATACAAGCATTCAAATTGATCCTTTTGAGAAGTTGTATGATAGGAAGTGCAAGTACTCCATTCGTTGGGATGATGTGCTCGAGACGATACTACTAAGTTGAGAGGTAATGCAACATATTGTGAAAAATGTGCAACTAATCAGGGAGCACTTTCACATAGCTTAAAAAAGAGTTATGCAAAAAAACTGATGCTGAGATGAAGTTTGAGATACACAGCAAATTGAACTTTAGATATCTGGGCCTATTTGAAATCTTGGATATGGTAGAAGAGCTGTCATATTGACTAGCATTACCACCAACTATCTCATGTGCACAATGTGTTTACATGTTGATGTTGAGAAATTATGTTTCGGATCCTGGCCATGTAGCGGAATATAAACCATTTCAGCTTCATGAGGACCTCACCTATGAGAAGTACCCAATACGTATTGTGGATAGAAAAGATCAAGTCTTCAAGCACCAAAATATTTTTGTATATAAAAGTTTAATAGAGCAATCATACAGAAAAGTAGGCTACTTGGAAGTTCGAAGATGATATAAAGGCCAAGTATCCTCTACTTGTTGAAATCTTAGATAAGTTAATTTTCGGACGAAATTATTTTAAAGGAGGAGAATATAGGTGTTGAGATAGAGGAAGAAGAGAGGAAGACGAAGAAGGAAAGATTATGCTCTGTTATTCATGAAATAAACAGTGTCATAGCCCTCTCTTTTTATAGATGAGGGTGGCTATGTACAGCTAATATACAGCTTGTGTGTACAGCTAATATACGGTTAATAATATAGCTACTATACAACTACTAAGACAAGGCAAGTCATACTGCTAACAAGACAAGTCATACTGCCAACAGTCTCCCTCAAACTCAAGATGGTAGCGAAGATGCCAACTTGAGTTTGCGAACCAAATTCCGATGACACCCCGGTGGATGAGCCTTCATAAAAATATCAGCAAGCTGATCTACAGAAGCAACATGTACCAACTGAAGAGTGCTTTGCTTGATATGATGCCAAATGAAGTGGCAATCTATCTTAATATGCTTTGTTCGCTCATGGAATACATTATTATGAGCAATCTGCATAGCAATTAATGTTATCACAATTGAGAGAGGAACCACTGGTCAAAGGAATACCCATATTGTTAGATGTATGCCCTAGAAGCCAATTTGGCTGACACATTGTTGATTCTAGGGACATAATTTTGTACTTGACTATTTATTATTGAATAAATAAAAGGCATCTTTTTCATTCATATTGTTTATGTGTCTATGAATCGTCCAAGAAATTAATAAGATGATGATACATATTCTCAAGAGTTGAGAATTTGAGCCATGTATCATTGGTGATTAATTTCTAAATGCTCCTGATCAAAGGATCATCACGAGGACGGTGATCGATCCGATCAGTGCACAGATCACTCTCCTTCTGGATGGACGAGACTTGAGTCCACAGTGTAGGAACACTGAAGTGATAGTGCAGGTGCTTGTTAGAGAACAAGGGTACTGAGCGTGACCAATACAAGAAGTCACTTGGATGTCTATCCACTCGTCAGTGACTTGCTTGATGTTGCAGTAGTGTGACTGGTCCTTTGACCTGCGGTGCTTCGGCTACTCACAGTGAGGTTATTGTAGTTTGACTGCACACATACATGGTCTCTAGCCATATGGGTCCATGCAGTGTAGATTGGCTGCAGTAAGTTCACTGTAGGAGTAGGGTATGCACCTATATGGAATCTATCGACCTTGATAGATAAGGAGAGATCCTATGTGATTTATAAGACTGAGTTCGTAAGACCTCGGCCGGGGCAGTATACACAGTGGAGAAAGAGTTTTTCACTATCGAACTCGAGTCGAATAAATCTTGACATATGACAGACGGTGGGGTTTGACGAGTTGTCCATGACCTCCGTCCTGTAGGGATCCACGATAGTAGGACTGTATCACATGTTAACTGCACCTAGAGGTTCATCATTCCATTCTGCTGGGTAGCCACTACATGCTGCTAGGTGTCACTGGTGGATGGTGGGACTCGTAGGGATTATCTTGATGATCGATAAACCCTAATGAGTTGAGTTGGAATCGTTCCAACCCATTGAAAGGAGTTTTCAATGATATAGTGATAGAGATCACAATATATCTCACTACCAGTCAGAATAGAACCTATGGGGTCACACACACTAGAAGTATTGACCGATCCGATGGTTGAAATCGTGATTAGGAATCACAAGAAATCAATTTGATTGATAAGAAGTTGAAGAAGGAAAAAGGAATTAATTAATTGGACTTGAAACAAGAATCCTACTTCGGGTAGGATACCTAGAGTTCTAATTGGATTAGGACTGGGATTCCTACTTGGAATAGGATTCCTCAATCCTAATGAGATTAGGAGTTTTGAATTAAAAATTGAATTCCTACTTGGAGTAGGATTCCTAGAAATCCTAATTGGATTAGGACTTCGGATTCAAGTAGAGTCCTAATTGGATTAGGACTAAAATTAAACAAATCCTAATTGGATTAGGATTCCTTAAGTCTAAATTAATTATTAATCTAATGAATCAACATGACTCCTAATTGGATTAGGATTGAAGAGTTCAATTGAGTCATGGTTCATTCAAGTCCTAATTGGATTAGGACTAGTATAGATTGAACCCAATTTGGCCAATCCTAATTAGATTAGGATTAAACCATGAGAGAGGCACCTAATCCTCTTTGGAAGAGGATTAGGTTAACCAAGTAAGAGGGGCATCAGCCCCTCTCATCTTGGATGGTGCGGATTGAAGGAGAGAGAGGGGCCGGCGCACCCCCCTTTCTTTCTTTGGAAAACCATCTAGGGCTCCTACTTTGGAGGAGCCCTTGATGGCTATAAGAAGCACCATGAGGCCGGCGCCCTAGGTATTGGAGCCCTCTTCCCTTGTGCCGTGGCCACCCTCTTCCTCCCTCTTAGTTGCAGCCGCAAGCAAGAAAGAAGGAACCTCCAAGTGTTGGCGGCCTCCTCCTCTTCCTTTTCTTCATCCTGCGCAAGCAACAGAAAGAAGGCTGTGCAGGGGTTCATCTACTTCCTCTTCTTCATCCTTCTTCTTCCTCTTCTCAAGCACTTTCAAGAGTTGAAAGAAAGAGAAGAGATCAGCCATCAAAGGAGTCTTTGCAAGGGAGCTAGCACCCCGGGAAGACAAGAAAGCTTTGATCGGTTCTCTACTTCGTGTGGATACCCGTAGAGGCCGGACGTTTGAACGGCTTCAAGCGAACCCTCTCCCTAAAACCACGAATTCAGATTCGCGGTGATCATCTACCCGCGCAAGGTGAAGATTTGATCTTCCTATTGTTTTTAAAAGTTTTAATTCTTACCTAATTACGAAAGGTCTCAAAACAACGTTCATGCGATGAACGTCGAACTCGTGCATGCCGATTCCGCTGCCATCTGAAAAATTTTTGAAATATCAGCGGCATGGGCGGGTTCCCAACACATATTATGGAGTAGCCATCGAAGCCAGACGAATTCAGAAGTAGTATCCGCTAATGCACAATACTCAGCCTTTGTACTGGAGCGAAACACAACTGTTTGTTTCTTGCTTTTTCAAAAAATAAGAGAATAACCAAGCAAGAAATAATAGCCGGTGGTAGAGCGACGATCTGTAGGGTCTCCAGCCCAATCAGCATCAGAATAGACTTGAATATTCAAGGTAGAGTGGGCTGAGAAATAAAGACCGTGAAATAATGTACCCTTAATATACTGGAGGATACGTAGGACTGCTGCATAGTGTGTAGAACGTGGTGCATGCATAAACTAATTAACCAATGTGGCTGCATAAGAGATATCCGGATATATAACAGTCAGATAGATGAGACTACTAACCAATTGTCGATACAAAGTCACATCTGTCAATGGTTCACCATCAGTGGGAAGAAGCTTCACATTCATTTTTAGAGGGTTCTCCACAGTCTTGCTATCTGTCAACCCAGCACGAGATATCAGCTTGGAAGCATACTTAGCCTGGGAAAGCTAATAGCCATCTGAGCTAGATGTCACCTCGAGACCAAGAAAGTAGCTAAGGGATCCTAAATCCTTCTTCTCAAATTGTCGTCCAAGAAACTGCTAAAGTGCATGAATCCCTGAGATGTCAATAACCATATCATTCATATATAACAAAAGAAGAACAATACCGGCCTTAGATCGGCGAAGAAACAATGCAGAATCATATGCACTAGGAGAACCAAGTGCGAGGAGACTGCTTAAGACCATAGAGCGCCTTTCGGAGGCGACAAACCTTTCCAGGTGGATGAGCAAGACCTAGAGGAGGCTATAGATAAACTTCCTCAGCTAAATCACCATTGAGGAAAGCATTCTTAATATTTATCTGATGCATCTTCCATCACTTGACAGCTGCAACTGCAAGTAAAGAACGAAAAGTGGTAAGATGTGCTACCAAAATAAAGGTCTCTTCATAGTCAATACCATACTTCTGAGTGAATCCTCGAGCCACCAAACGAGCTTTGTAGCGATCCACTGAACCATCAGCATGTATCTTGATCTTGTATACCCACTTGCATCCTACTGCAGCTTTCCAAGATGCAGGTCAGTCAGATCTCATGTATAAGTGGCATGGAGTGCTTGAAGTTCATCAGACATTACCTTCTGCCAAAGGGGATTAGAGCTGGCCTTGCGATAGTTACGAAGTTCATAGAGGGTAGCAAGAGCAAAAAAATAATGATAGTCATTAAGATGAGATGGAGTGGATCATACCTTACTAGAGCGGTGGAGGGTAGTACTAGGGAGGGGCTCAGGCTCGGATGATCCGGTTGTGATGATTGGATCAGTGGATGATCCAGCTCCAGTGCAGTCGGGCATTGAGCGGTCTCTTGATGAGCTCCCATCACCTGTAACACAAGAGGAATCTGGGAAGAGATCAATAGAAGGATTATTAAAGACTAGGGAATACTGAGGAGAACCCGTAAAAAGTGGAGATATGCTGGTAAATATTTTGTGTTCCCAAAAGTGAACATGTGAGATATACGAAATCGTTTGGCTATGGAGTCATAACAACGATAACTTTTATGTTCGATGCCATAACCAAGAAAACAGAAAAGATGTGACCATGGTCCAAGTTTAGTATGTTCATGTGAAGGAAGTAGAACAAAGCATGCATAACCAAAAACTCTTAGAAAAGAGTAATTAGGAACTTTTTCATAAAGAACTTCATATGGTGATTTATTTAAGATCGTGGGAGAAGGTACCCGATTGATGGTATAGACTGCTGTAAGAGCATCCTCTCCCCAAAAAGATACAGGTAATGCAGCAGAAAGAAGGAGGGACCTAACAATGTCTAAGATGTGTTGATGTTTTCGTTCGACATGACTATTTTGCTGAGAGATGTAAGGGCAAGAACGATGAGATAATATTCCATCTTGTTTAAGTAATTTCACGAATGAGGTAGAGGTATATTTCATGGCATTGTCACTACGAAAAACTTTTATGAGCCGATCAAACTGAGTTTTAACCATCTGCTGAAAATCACGAAAGGTGTCAAGCAACTCAGAATGATCATGTAAGAGATAGAGCAATGTATATCATGAGTAGTCATCAATAAATATCACAAAATATTTTGATCCTCCCTTAGTGATAACAAGAGCAGGTCTCTAAACATCAGAGTGTATCAAATCAAAAGATGCAGTAGAGAAAAAGACACTTTTATTAAAGGGTAAAGTATTTTGTTTTCTTAATTGACAAGAGACGCAATCAAAAGGTTGAAAACTAACTTTTTCCAAGTAAACATTTGAAGCTAAAAACTGAACGCGAGACGGAGAAGCATGTCCTGACCGAGAATGCCAGAGACTTGAGGATACAGCAGCGACTAATGGAATAGGACTAGATTAGGGACATGTAATGATGTGAGCTCAAACAAACGACCAACTTTATGCCCGATCCCAACGAGCTGACCCATCTTCTGATCCTGTACATTGCAACCTCTACCAGTAAAAGTTACTTTAAGGCCATGTTCCACAAGTTGACCAGTAGACAGTAAGTTGAAAGATAATTTTCGAACAAGATATGTATTAGGTAAAGAAAGGGTAGGAGTAGAGACAAAACCTACGTGGCTCACATCCATATGAGAGTCATTAGCAGTGTAAATAACAGAAACAAAGTTTAAGTTTGTGCTCGGAGAAATTAGGGATGAATCAAAAGTCATGTGATTATAACATGCAGAGTTAATGAACCAAAAGGAGGGTTTACCTAAGATGGTAGAGAGGGCAATGTGAGATAGAACCTAATGAACTATTGTCTCAATGTCAACTGTAGTAAGGGATAAAGTGGGCATAGAAGAAGAAGAGGATGCAGAAGCGGACAAATCAGTAGAAGCAACGGCCGCAATCCGGTGTGATGAGATCGTCTGGGCTTTCTAAGCTATTTTCATCTCCTTAGCTTGTTTCTTCCTGCATTCTGAAATCTTATGGCCTATTTTGCCATAATAGAAACACTGTTTCTAAAATTTGCTAGGTTTTTTCTTGTCTGACTTCGAAGAGGTAGCTGCAGCAACTGGAGCAGAAGCAGAGGAGATAAAGGGGGTGGGTAACATACCAGCTGATGTGGCCATAACTATATCAGTAGAGACACCCCGACGAGTAGCCTGATGAGTCTTCTCTGAAATAAGCTCAGTGAGGGCTGCCTCCACAGTCGGTCGAGGAGATCAATGAAGTAAGGAAGGCCTAATGGTCTCAAATTCATCGCAAATGCCCATCATAAGCTAAATAAATTGTCGACGATCCCTATATTCTTGAAATTTCTTAGCAGAGTCCTCATCTACAAAATTAGGGCCAGCCTGGAAAAGCTGATCCCAAAGACTGCTGATCTATGAATAGAAGTCAAGAATGGATTGACCAAATACTTGATGCAACTGGTGAATCCTGGACTTCAACTAAAACTGAAGAGCCAAGTCACCTGAACAATTATAACGATTTGCCAGAAATTCCCATGCAAGCTTGGCATTTCAAAATTTTGGGAGGAGAGTTTGAATGAAAGGCACAGATGTATTAATAAACTAAGATAAAATCTTACAGTGTGTACTCTCCCACTCCTTCCGTCGTTTTTCAAAATCAGCATTAGGTTCTGTAAGACCCTGTGTAGGAGCATTCTTGTCTCCGGTGATGAATCTCCATAATCTACGCCCAATAAAAAAACAGGCATCTGTTGGGACCAAATATTATAATTGGTCCCATCCAGAACAACCTCAATAGGGCATGTAACATCAATAATTGACAAGGCCATAATTGAAATCTCAAAAAAAAAAATTAAATTTTAGGGAGACGTGACAGGAACTTTTTTTTTTTGGGCTGAATACGGGTTTTCATATGATACGTGTACGAATACACCCAATAAAATGAAAAAACACTAACTCATGGAGTGTCAGTGGCAGCTCCCCCTCCCCCACCCAAAGGGTGTACCCTGAATGATGAGCCGCAAAGGCAGCCACCCAATCGGCCGCCTCATTGGCTTCTTTGAATACATGTTTGGCCTGGACGGCCACCCCAAACCCGCACATCATCCCTATATCCCGAACCAAAGGGTGGTCTGTGTCCTCACCCCTCAGCCCCTCCTCGATCCATCTGATAACTGTGGCCGAGTCGCCCTCAGGACAATCGAGCCAGCCTGCAGTACCTGCCTCGCATATCGAAAACCCATCCAAGCAGCTCGCAACTCTATCCCGGGAACCGACGTATCGAACAACTAACAGCCACCTACTGCCACCACTCTGGAGTGTGGGTCCCGTATCACAAAGCCTGCACCACCTCGCGCGCCTCTATCCAAAACTGATCCGTCGAAGTTGACCTTGAGGAAACTTGGGGGTGGGGGTTCCCAAGTAAAGAACACTATTTGAGGAGTTGTCGGAGCAGAGAGGGAAGTTCAGGTATCCCGAACTATCAAAGATCCACCTCAAGAAGGTCTGTCAGGAACTTCTTTGTGTCACGTCTCTGGCTGGCTTCTTAGAGGCTTTGGATCACGTTTTAATGTCAAAAAGACGTGACCAAAAAGCTCTTTGAATTTTCAACTGCAGAGGGGTCAAGGGCAAAATGCAGTGACTGAGGGGGTGGCTCGAGGAACTGAGGCAGGGGTGACTTAGTGGCTGAGAAAGAAACAAGGACACCGACCAAAGTGGAGAAGGCTCGAGAGAAGGAGATGAGCTCCACGGCTTCGACCAAGGGAGAAGAGCTCGGGATCTCAAGGCTCGTGAGAAGGAAACCGGTGATGGTGGCGGGCTGGCTTCTCTTCGCTGACGGGGGTGACAATAGGTGGGCTTCACTCCACCACGCCGTGCGAGACGCCGGATGCCGAGCTCGGGATTTGACGAAGAAGAAGCACCGGAGAGAAACAAAGAACTCTCGGGTCCTCTCCTCTGGAATCGGCGGCGGACGATCCTCTTCTTCGAAGCCAGCGCCGGGCGACGAACGGGCTTCTCCTCCGGAGCGGGCGACGCAAGGCGGACAAGCTTCTCCACTCCGGCGATGGACGACGGACGACGGACGGGCTGCATGGGGTGGTGCGGCGGATGAAGGAGCCGGTTACAAGAAAAGGTATATGTATGTTAGATGGTCGATGAAATGCCGCAAAGAAGAGAAATACACTCCCGAGCAGGTTATTCGATGGAATGCCACAAAGAACAGAGGCCTACTCCCAAGAAGAATGGACGTGCCAGATCCCGACGATCATGGTGATGCTTGCTGCTGCCGAGGAAGGAGTGGCCGGCGGTGGCCTACGAGAGGAGAGAAGAAAAAAAGAAGAGGAAATAGAGAATGAAAAACGAAAGAGAAGGACTGCTTCAAAATCTCTATGGCTCTGATACCATGTTGAGATAGAGGAAGAAGAGAGCGAGACAAAGAAGAAAAGATTATGCTCTGTTATTCATGAAACAAACAGTGTCATAGCCCTCTCTTTTTATAGATGAGGGTGGCTATGTACAGCTAAGATATAGCTTATGTGTACAGCTAATATACGGTTAATAATACAGCTACTAACACAAGACAAAGCAAGTCATACTGCTAACAATAAGATCTAGTATGTTTGGAATGACCTTGACGGGACAACACCAACCCACCTAGCTATGGATCGGCGGCGTGCTCCACTAGCGCAAAAGCCTAAGATAGACTCCTGTTGGGGGTCTCTTTCCCTTGTCAACTCCTAGCGAGAATTGGAGTTCTAGGACCGGCGGACTCAAGCTGAACCTTCATGCTCTTCTATTAAAGACCCTCCCATCCCCTTCTATGCACCACCATCGCAGATCACCGCCCCTATTTCTCTCTCTTTCTTCTTCTTCTTCTTCTTTCAGAAAACCCTCAGTGGTGCAAAATTGTTCTCACGAGCTTATAACTTGTTGGAAGACACTGTATAGGAATTCTGATTGACTTATAACTCATTATTTATAAATGGGTTAGTGAAAGCACTTATCTCATGATTGCTGCAGGCTTAGGTACGCGATTGAAAGAAAGTATACAATAGTGAATACTAAGCCATCATTGGAAAGCTTACATCCTTTTGCGACAAGCAAGGCTCTCCATTCATGGCCCGATCAACATGGGTCCGAGTTTGGAAATTCATTTGCATCCGATGGCATACATATGGTGTTGTAAGCAAAGTTTCGAAACTTGCAGTACAGTGCTGTACTGCGAGCTGGTTGGTAGGATACATAGCGTACCAACATTGCTTACCAGTTGGCATGACTGGGGCTGGTTGATGTACTCTTGGCAAAGCCAAATTTGCCTCGAATTTGTTTGTTCTTTTTTGTTTTTTTTTTTTGGTCTGTTAGTTTGGGGTTCTAATTATCATACAAAGTGAGACTAGGGGGAGTTTTAAATCCACCAAGATTCGACTTTTCCATTCCTTCTTTTCTGAAAAAAATAAAGTTGTCAAAGCTGTTTTACAAGCACAATGGTGATGCAGCTTTCATATGATAGAAGGCAAGCAGTGGCAGTAAGATATAAAGATCTTGTGTTCTAACTTTTATGATTAAGGTACCTGGTATGGTAAACTCTCACCTGGATATCACTATATATAAAGTTTATTTAGTCTTATATTTGATGAATTGTCTTTAGCAGTGACAAGTAAGTATTTTGAGCATGATAATTCTCTAAGGGTGCAAGTCTCTTCCTCGACATGATGTTACTCAGCTGGAATTCGGTTGGTGTTTTTGGCAATGGTCGGAAATCAGATCTCTTAGGATTAGCCATGTTAACCCCTTTTAACTTCTCATTCTTATCCACAAAGCTTACGCCAATATTCCCTTGCGCCAATCTTTCATCCGCTTAAACCCCATCATGCCACCTAATCCCCTCCCATCCGCTACTTCTAATCTCATTAGGATTCAGATTAATCCAAGTTTCACGCCCCAAACCCTTCACACTCAAACACCATCACGTCCTCCCTAGAGTCTCTCTCCAAATGAAACTCTAACTAACCATATTTCAGCCTAACCAACATTTGGTCCAACCAATTTCAGCCGCCACCTCAAATTCGTGTCCAATTTTAGTCAACCGGTTACTTATCCTCGAGTCCAATCTGATTCAACCAGCAACCCATCTTCTTCCTCCTCCATTCCACCCACAAAGAACCCTAGCCATCATTGACAAAGAAAGAAGAAAAAAAATTCTGCAACCTACCCCGACTGCGTCATCTATCCAACTTAAAAAAACAAAAAAAAACCGTCATAAATTTGAAATTTTTAGCCATTGATATAATATATTTGAATGTGTAATATAGACATACTCCTATATTAGGCATTATTATAAATGGTCGGACTACATTTTCTTTGACAATAAATTTCTCTCTATGTTTACCAGCTGAAATTAAAATAGAGGAAATTCGGAACCTCTGTCTGATCAGATATGGAAATATTACCAAAGATGCGATGAACATTGCTCCAGTTGAAATCCTGAGATTTTGATAAGAGAATGGCTTGCTATATTCCACACTTCCCCTTTGAGCAGTTTAGCTGGATAGGGGACTCGCATGTGCTTGGACCTTTTAGGTAGGGATTGTTGGAAAATTTAATTCCACTCTCTTCTTAATTGCTTTCTCTCAAGAGAAAGAGCAATGTTATGGTAAGCCAAAAATCTTCATACTATGTTAAAACTCATCAGATTTTTAGCCATGTCCCATGCATCCATCCAACTTAAAAAAAAAAAAAAAAAAAAAAAAAAAAACCGCCATAAATTTGAATTTTTTAGCCATTGATATAATATATTTGAATGTGTAATACGAATATAGAAATATCTCCTATATTACACATTAATATAGGAATTATGTAGCTATAATATACTTGAATGTGTAATTCTATTCGTATTAAAAGAATTATTTATATTCCTTTTTTTCGTCCTTA
Organism: Phoenix dactylifera; assembly: GCF_009389715.1. NCBI lineage: Eukaryota > Viridiplantae > Streptophyta > Magnoliopsida > Arecales > Arecaceae > Phoenix > Phoenix dactylifera. The sequence continues at coordinate 17,010,857 of NC_052396.1, read as the reverse complement.
ATGAATGGCATACTAATTCGTCTCAATAGCCAATAGGTAATTAGAGATACTGAATAAAGGGAGATGACAGATTCGCTAAAAGATCCAAATCAAGATGCCGCATACAAGAAAGATCCTGCAACTATCTCAATGGCCATACTCGTTTGCCATCGTTTGCATTCCCGAAAAGAAAAAGGCATTGCAACAAATTAATCAGCCCCGCCTATCTTTGGAGCCGGAGAGAGAGGAACATCGAAGGTTTCCAAAGTAAGTAGATATAAATGAAAAAGAAAGGAAAAACTATTTATTTACCTTGTTTTGAAAGGAAGAAAAAAAGGTAAATAAATATATCAAGGTCCTTATTTACCTTGACATATGTCATGATATTTTATATTTTTATCATCAAATCTTTTTGTAACATTAATCCTATTCTCTTTGATAAATAAATAAATAAATATACTTTATTGTTTTCTTTACGATATTTTCAAAGGTTAGCTATTTGAATATTTAAAAAAAAATTATACATAAGTTTTCTTATAAGCTTTCCGAAAATAGATAACTACTACAAATGTTAGAATTAATTATTAAATTTTACTCAGAATATAATTAACATCCTATTTTTATTAATACCGTCTAAAACAAATATAGATATATTTCATATCCGATTCCTCTCTTTATATGGATTTAATTTCGGCATCTGCTTAGCATCCATAACAGGATTAGTATATCTATTAGTATACGTTTAATCTGGACACATAAATGAACATTACCGATATAGTATTTTTTTTCATACCAAGGAAAAAATTTCCATCTTCTGTATCCTCCTTCCTTTATATATGGAGGAGAAGAGCAAGAGATGGTTCACATAAAAAAAAAAAACTACACAGGTCCAGGGCTCCCAGCCCCTACCAACTATTCACCGGATGGGTGTCTTCTCCTCTTCTCTCTTCCTTCCCCTCCTTCTCTTCTTCTTCTACCACTCGACTCTCGTCGAATCGAGTGGATTAGAGAATGATTTCTTGAAGCAGCAAGAGGCCGACCGCGTGTTCTCTCTTCCCGGTCAGCCGCCGGTGAGGTTTAAACAGTATGCCGGCTACGTCACGGTCAACGAGAGCCATGGGAGGGCGCTCTTCTATTGGTTCTTCGAGGCCACTCATGACGTCGAGAACAAGCCTCTTGTCCTATGGCTTAATGGAGGTATATACGTTGGGTATGACCGTAAAATTATGCTCTTAGTGTCCCATACTCTACGTCCAATCCATTATACCTTCTGTTTCACTCTTCTTTTATTTATTTATGTATTTATTTATTTTGATGAAAACGGTAGTATTTGTTGGGATTGGGAGGTAACAACAAACAAGATAATTAAAACACAATGAAATCAACAACTCTCCCACCTTGTATAAACCTGTTAGAAAACAAACAACTAGAGCCAATCCACCTAATATATATATCAAGACATTCACCAATACTTAGCTGATCAGAAAAAGAAAACATAAAAGGAACACTAAATTTTTACGTGAAAAACCTCCCCAATATGGAGAGTAAAAACTACGGGACCGTAGTCCACCCAAAATCTTCCACTATCAACAAATAATGTGTATACAATATGTTCTCTCTAGCCAAAACTAGAGGCATATATCACCACATAATCTCAAGAACAATATTCTTGGCAAACATCAATAATAAGAAAGAAAGATTGAGAAGATCTCACATAAACAGCATCCATGTTTCTGAAAAATCTGACTGTGATAGAAGACTGCAAATGGCGATCACACCGTATAGATTGAAGAACCATGTGTTGCAAACCTGCTGTCCAAATTTCAGCTCGATCGGACCACAGATCACCTTCCGATCATCGTTTGATCAAGACTGCGCGCTGAATATCAATTCTGCATCTTCTCCCCTGTCTCCCTCTATTTTTAATTCGTGGAAGACGGCTCACATACCCTGCATTCTCAACATAAAAGGTTGCCCTAATGGGCCTCACGTTTTGGACCAAAAATAGTCCAACTAAATAGGCTAAAACTAATTAATTTAGCCCACATTTGTTGGGCTAAGTCTCCTCCAACATAGGAGGGATAACCCAACAGTATCATGTATAACGTGTACGGATACAACTAAGAAAGTCCAAAAGCAAAATATTACGGGGAGCACTCGGCAACTCTGCCACTCCCACCGAGAGCTGGTTCCCAAAATGGTTGGTGACAAAGAACGCTATCCAATTCGCAGCCCCATTGGCCTCTCCTTTTATTGTGCTCGATGAGAGCTACTACGTACTAACTGCGATCTAATTCCATTATCTTCTCGTCACAATTAGTATGGATAATAATTAGCCTGCTGAATGGATTTTGTCTATGATGGTGGAGCGTCCTGACTTGTAATGGTAGGATGGAAGTATTAGAGTGGAGAGTCCTGACTCGAACATTGCATGGTATCTTGAGTTCTTCAAGCTGCATGGAGTCGGCTCCTAATTATTCAGTAGTTTGCATGGTGCTTTGTCCTTCGCTTCAGGCTTGTCTCTTCCCTCTGGTTTAATCAAGCAACATCTTCCATAACTTAGAAATAAAAAGGGAAGTATGCTTATAGCTCAGGGTGTGATTCCACCCTCATTATAAAGTCTATCAATCTGCTCCTATTTTCATATTGTTTGAAATAGTACTGTAACAACAAGTCCAGCATTGCAGCCATGATCCTAGACTGTAATTCAAGAGATCATTCATCAGTTTCATGAATGTTTACTTCCTTTGCTCGCTATACCGGCGGCTTGCCTAGTTTCATCAATCTAGTGAATATATTTTATTGGTGTTCATGATCACCACTTGGTGAGATGACTTGTTATTTTTTTTCTGTCTGGAATTTACGCAAATCTTTTGTTTCGTTACTGACCATTATATCTGTTGTACGTGTTCTCTTTTTACCTAAATACGGCCTGTATATAATCTTGGATTTTTCAGAAGTGAAGTGTTATGCACATAGTTGACATCTTATTTGACCTTCTCTCATGATTTAGTTGATTTCCCTGAGATATTGATGATGAAACATACCTTGAAAAGATAACCATACCGGCCCTGGAGAAGTATCTTAATTCAAAAGGGGGACCATTGTCCAACGAAGAACGATGTAAGTGGGAGAGACGTGTGGAATAGTTTGCTAGGACTAGAGCAATGGTGCCTCTGCCCATGAGCACATGAACACCATCATTTTGTAGTTTACCCTCTACTTCTATTTCTATCCTCTTGCTTTCTTCCCCTGCATCACATTTCACAAACACTATCCTTCATTTCCACTATAATAAGTGTGGGAGAAGTGCCTCATTTTCCTCCATTACATCTCAGATTTCCACTTTTCCTTAAAGTCACCATGCATCTGCCATTGTGTTGACATTGGGTTTTGGCAGTTCGAGTCAATCATCCATGCATGCATGCAAATTCTCATTAACTTTGGCTAGATCTCGATGGAAGGCTCTTATTTACTGCAGAATTGTATTTTTTTTTTACCTAATACGATTTTTTTTTCTAATGGAAAACATCAACTAACTTTTCTAATACATTTCAGGGCCTGGTTGTTCGTCTATTGGGTATGGAGAGGCAGAGGAGCTTGGGCCTTTCTTAACGCAAAAAGGTTGGCCGGAGCTAAAACTCAACATGTACTCCTGGAACAAAGGCAAGGCCACTCATCACTCACCTGTAGCTGCATTTCTAATGTGTTAGGAAATACTATAAAAACTTGAAACGTTTAGTTATGCATTTTTTTTTCAACTAAAAATATTCCATGCAAACACCTATGCTTCTCTTCAAATCCAGACTGTACGGGTTCAGCATAAACAAACCCGGCCAGACCCAAAAATGTTGGATTTGAGTCAAAAATGTGGACCTGGTTCAGATCATTTTGACTGGTTCATCATGGCCTGACCTAATTAGGAGGAAGTGCGCCACTTAGCGGTCAATTTGCTATATATGGATGTGCTACATCCATAATCTCGAATTAGTTTTGTCCAAGAAAGATTACTGCAATTAAGAGAATTGCAGGAATAGATAATCAAACCCTAATCTTCTCGTTTATTATACAGAGGCTAATTTGCTGTTTCTGGAGTCCCCAGTCGGTGTGGGGTTCTCTTATACGAATACAAGCTCTGATTTGCAGCACCTTGGAGATAAGATCACTGGTAAGCTTGGGGAAGTACATTGTCATTGATTCAGTTATGGTCAATTTTAGTTGGTGGAGTTTGTATGCATTTTATGAATAATATTGACATTCTTCATATAATTATCATTAAAAGCTATCGACTCGTACAAGTTCCTTGTGAATTGGTTTAAGAGATTCCCACAGTTCAAGTCTCATGACTTCTACATATCTGGAGAAAGTTATGCAGGTAAAGATTTGCTTCTTCTAATGGCCATCACATTACCTTTCTAGCCTATTCATTTGTAATTCCTACAGCCGGAATATAGTTAATTACTTTGCTATCACATTATCCGCAGGGCATTATGTTCCACAACTAGCGGAGAAAATCTTGGATGAAAATAAAAAAGCCTCGGTGGATGATTATATAAATCTCAAAGGACTCATCGTAAGTTCTTCGGAAATACTGATCTCTGTTATAAACTTCCTGTGCTAAGCTCTTGGAAATGGTTATTTCTTCTGTCACCTCTCGGCCATCTTTTCTTTAGTGATCAGTCTTGCGCATTTATGCTCTTAGTCATGCATCATCTCTAATGATTCAGATAGGAAATGCCGCATTAGACGAGGAAGCCGATCAGCGGGGGATGATCGACTACGCCTGGGACCATGCAGTCATTTCTGATCAACTGTACCAGGAAGTAAAGAAGAGCTGCAATTTCAGCAATGAGAATGTTAGCTTGGCTTGCAATGATGCATTGAACGAATACTTCGCTGTTTATGATATCATCGACATGTATAGCTTGTATTCTCCTGTCTGTGCTAGCCAGAACACTTTTGCGACCTCTAGAAAACACTTTGACGTCGTAGGCGCTGGTTCTAAGCTCTTCTCCAAATATGTGAGCATTCCCTTGGCATTCTTGCTCTAACCATGCACGAGAATTACTTCAGATAACGCAGCTCCCGTCCTCTTTGAGGAGCTGCATTTTAGCCAACTCCATAAGGACGTGGCTGCTCTTGTCCAGATTTTGAAGATGATTGGCTTTCTCTTTGTTGCAGAGAGCGTGGCATCAGAAGCCGTCAGGCTATGATCCCTGCCAGTCAGAGTATACTGAGGTATACTTCAATCGTCCAGAGGTCCAAAAAGCTCTGCATGCCAACGTTACGGGTATTGGGTACAACTGGACTCACTGCAGGTACCCTTCTGATTCACTCCCTTTGGAGAAGCTTTGGATGTGTCCTTGATTGTTCGAAGGAGTCCTCCTCTTTTGACGGACTCTAATTCTTATGATTCTTTCCTATGTTTTCTTAATTGATTTGGAAGAGTACAGAGGAACATTGGTTTCAATTGGAAAGAGAGCACATTATTCAATTACGATGGATGCTAACTATTTGCTACTTGTTATGACAGTGATGTGATTACCCAATGGAATGATCAGGCCGCATCTCTGCTCCCCGTCCTCCGTAAACTCATTGGTGCTGGCCTCAGATTGTGGGTTTACAGGTGAGTTTGTTTACCCAATTTAACTTTTTCGGTCGATATTTAGCCATACATAATACCAACTTAGAGTTCATGTATATAAATTATCATGCAGCAGAGTCGCAGCACTCCATTCGAATGATGCTCCTAAAAACCACAAAACATGTATATAATTACCTCCACAACAGATAAAAGAAATTCATGCAATGTCCATTTAATACAGATTCATCAGCTTCTTACCTCTTAGATAGTGTATATACTTCACTATTTTGAGCCAAATAGATTTTGATGCAAGACATGCTCATGCAAGTGGAAGGATTTCATGATATCATCATATTGGTTAGTTTGATACGGTGGTTGCTGAATGGTTCTCTTTCCTACCGACCTCGTTCTATCCGTCTACTGTGCAGTGGTGACACTGATGGAAGAGTTCCAGTCACGTCAACAAGGTATACATTGAACAAGCTTGGCCTCAAAACTGTTCAAGAATGGTCGCCTTGGTACCACCATAAACAGGTAACGATTGTTCTCTAAAACCTTATGGCTGTCTTCATCGTCACCTTAAAATAACTAGATGCGATAACTCCATGCATGCGATTGTTTAGGTTGGTGGGTGGACAATTATCTACGAAGGACTTACGTTTGTTACAATCCGGGGCGCTGGGCACGAAGTTCCAACGTTTGCTCCTTCACAAGCGCTGCAGCTTCTGGCGCACTTCTTGGCGAACCAGGAATTGCCTTCTGCAGCATTCTAGCAATTCAGTCTCTCGATCCTATCGTCTCAAGAATTCGAGCAATGTAAAGAAAAAGAAAAAATAACTGTTGGAAATGGCTGAAATTAAGCCAAGTTTCCAGTCAGGCTGATTTGGCTGGGTGTTAGTACATGCATTGTGATTTCTATATATCATTCATGGAACTAATTTTGTTATGATTTTATGTCCCTCCTCTTTGAAGTATTTTAACAATCAAGGATTATATCTTTGGTCAGAACACATCTATGTCTCAAGGAATATGGTTCATATCATGAACGTTTGGAATACTGCAGAGACGAACTTTGCTGATTTCTGGTGGGACTTTTCTTGCCTCTTGCATGAACATCTCCGTTCTAGGCCTTACGAAATGCCTCGTTGGCAGAACCACTTGCATGGATAATGAGAACGTTTATATGGAGAGCAAATTTGCTCTAACCAAACGGAACCAGTACGTATTTCCCTGGGATATTACTCATGGCTGCCCTCAAGAAAGAGCTTGTATAGTCTATAGACTTTGACATGCAAATTTTCGAATTAGCTGAAGCTGATTTTGTCCTCAAGAAAGAGCTTAGTCATGGTCCCTGTGGATATCCTTAAACTCATTTATAATTTTGTCCCACCGGTTGTTGTCTTTAGTGCATGCAGTGTGGTTATGTATGTTCTAAACTCATCAAAGTACGGTTTAAGCCCAACTGACATGCTTTTTCATTATGTAAAAGAACCACACTTTTCAGACCATGCGGTCATGGTGAACCATGGGGACACGATGTATGGATATTGTCTTGGTTTCTTGATTCTCTACAAGTACCTAAAACCTATCCAATATATAATCAATGCGGGATTAAAGATCCTCGCACACTCCCTTGTTTAATACCCACATGCAGCTGAGGTGGCTGTTTAATATTATTTATAACAATCTTGAACCTCATCCAAAAATACTATCCATATAGTATTATTAGAATTTCTTGGTTCTATATAAAGATCCAAGATCTCTTTCTCCACACTCTTGCTTGACTGGTCCTGTATCGCCTCTTCACTCCATCAAAAAGATCAAGAAGCATGCGATAGCCTGAAGAATTCCTCGAGTACCAACCTCTTGGAAATCCCCTCTTCGTGCAATGTGGTCAGCTCATTCAACCAAAATTGCCCCGAATACCTCCATGCAAGATCATTCATGTCTGACACCATTTTACACCACAATCGCATTGCGATAGGCTCGTATCCTTCAAGCCTAGGAGAGTAGGGAATACGACCAAAGCTCCACACTCCTCCTCAACGAAGAGGAATCCCCAAGTATCCCAATACATCTTGGCAATCCGCCACTATACCAAATATGATGTATGGGCTTTCACACAATGGAACAAATCCACGTACTCATTTAAAAAGACCAACTAGGATATATTATTTGAGTTTTTTGGTCCTATATAAAGAACTAAGATTTTTGTAGTACATAATCGATGTTGGCACTGAACACATACCGATACGGGCTCCTACATAATCTCCCATATATGCCCAAACTAAAGGTCTGAATTCAATCAAACCCAATCACAAACATCATAATTAATCTATAGTCAACTGAAAAGAATGTGTTACAGTATTCTTTATTCCACATGGGCTATGGGTAGATCTACCCTACTTCCATTTGTAACGACTGAGGAACTCATCTGTTCTATCGCCATCTGCTATCCAGCAAAACTAAATAGATTCGGATAGTCGATGGTTTGGATGGGAACGGTCATCGACCGTCCTTAGGAAAAATTACATCCTACCCTGGTGTACCAGCCTAGCGGTACACCGGACTAGTAAAATGCCGCCATGTGGGTATTCTAGCCACCTCAGCGGCAACAGTATATTATATCCTCCCGGTCACCGCGACCGATCTAGGTGCCTGCCTGTGGAATGCATGCCATCGCCCAGCTTGGAAGTTGAAAGAGCAGCAGCTTTTTGGATCGTTATTTATTCCGTAACATTTTTGTGCCTCTTCGTTCTTCCCCAAACTCCGCTAATGGCGGCTCTCTGCACCGCCCCGAGGAACCCTTCTCGCCGAACCATCGCTTGCTTCAAAATTTGATTGGATATCTTCTCTCGCTACCCTCCATCTTATCATGGCTTTAAGAGCAATCAGAACGACCAGCAGCTTTTCCTCTCCCAAACTACTCATTCCTTCGCTCCCATTTAACCCTAATTTCTACTCCGACTCCGCCCCGATCGATGCTTTCCTGCCGAGCATTCAACTAGTCCACCAACTGCTCGACCTATTCTCCCATCCACCCAGCCTCCGAGAAAGGAGCGAGGAGCTCAGCCACCTCGGCCGCAGACTGACACCCGAGACGGTCGAGACCGTCCTCAAGGACCTCGAAGGGTGGAGCGCCGCGCAGAAGTTCTTCCGGTGGGCCTCGTGGCAGAACGGGTTCCACCACAACTGCTACACCTACAATGCCATGGCCTCCATCCTCGCCCGGGCCCGCCAACGTGCCCAGCTGAAAGCCCTGGCGGCGGAGGTGGTTTCGGTTCGCTGCCCGATGACGCCCGGAGCCTTGGGGTTCTTGATCAGGTGCCTCGGTAATCAGGGCTTGATTGAGGAGGCCAATTTGGTCTTCGACCGTGCCGGGGATTTGAATTGCGTTCCAAATTCATACACTTATAACTGTTTGCTCGAGGCCTTGGCTAAGGCCGGTCGGGTCGAAGCAGTGGAATCAAGATTCCAGGAGATGGTGGTTGGTCGCGGATGGGAGCCTGACAAATACACCCTTACATCGGTCTTGCAGACATACTGCAATGCCGGGAAGTTGGAGGAGGCGTTGGAAATCTTCAACAGGATGAATGGCAACAGGTGGGTTGATGGGCATGTTTTGACGGTCTTGATTGTCGCATTTTGCAAGTGGGGAAAGGTTGACAGAGCATGCGAATTGATCCAGCGGATGGAGGATTTTGGGATGATGCTGAGCGAGAAGACATTTCACGTCCTGGTCCATGGCTTTTCGAGGCAGGGGAGAGTGGACAAGGCGCTCGAGATGTTTGAGAAGATGAATGGTTCAGGTTTTCGTGGGGATTTGGCGCTTTACAGTGTTTTGATTGAAGGGCTTTGTGAGCGGAAAGAGCTCATGAGGGCTTTTGGTTTGTATATGGAGATGAAGGACAATTGTACATATCCTGATGCTCGGTTAATCAAGAAGATGATCTCAACACTCTGCGGGGAAGGAGACTTAGTCAATGCAAACCAGTTGCTTGAGGAAAATTTGGAGATGTTGAATTTGGGTAGCTTGGTCTCTCTTTACAATGCAGTTCTAGATGGGCTAGTTAATCATGGTGATGTAGACAAAGCTCACACGCTACTAAGGGCAATGATGGAATCGCAAAGCTCACAGGCCTCCCAAGTGGAAGTAGATGAGTATGCATTTAGTGAATTGGGTGCTGCAACTGAAACCCTATTTCAGATCAAGAAACCTGTTTGCCCAAATGCTGATTCTTTTAATATTGTGATCTGCGGTTTATGCAAGATCCAGAAACTGGATGTCGCTTTAGTTCTTTTGAATGATATGATCAAAGTAGGTTGTAAAGGGAAAATTCTGATGTACAATAATTTGATCAGCGAGCTGTGTAATGTGGATAGGTTGGAGGAAAGTTATGAGCTTTTGAGAAAAATGAAGGAATTTGGATTTACACCCACAGAGTTCACTTACAATTCCATATTTTACTGTCTTTGCAAAAGAAGGGACTTATCAGGTACCCTTGAGTTGCTTAGCGAGATGCGATGTCAAGGATATGTGCCATGGATAAAGCATTGCACCATGATGGTCCAGCAGCTCTGCCAAAATGGAAAAGTTGCAGAAGCTTCTGGTTTTTTGGATGACATGGTTAAGGTGGGTTTTCTTCCTGACATGGTTGCTTACTCTGCGGCTATTGATGGAATGTGCAAGATTGGAGAGGTAGACAAAGCACTGAGCCTCTTCCGTGGTATATCTTCAAATTGTTATTTACCAGATGTGGTTGCTCATAATATTTTGATTAATGGATTTTGCAAGGCTGGTAGAATGAATGCAGCACAGGAAATTCTAGATGAAATGTTAGAGAAGGGACTTGTGCCTTCTATAGTTACCTACAATCTGATGATTGATGGTTGGTGCAAAGCTGACAGGATTGACAATGCACTTGCTTGCTTTGCTAAGATGATTGATGATGCAAGGTCACCCACGGTAGTCACATACACAAGCTTAATTGATGGCTTGTGCAATATTGGAAGAGCTGAAGATGCTCTTTCTTTGTGGAATGAAATGAGGGAGAAAGGATGTCTTCCAAACCAGATGAGTTACATGGCTCTTGTCCATGGTCTATGCAAGTGTGGTGATGCAGATGTAGCTCTTATCTATTACAATGAAATGAAGGAGAGGGATTTTCAGCTAGATACTTCTGTCTATTTGTTGCTGGTAAACTGTTTGATTTTGAAAGGAAACTCGGTTAAAGCTTTTGAGCTTTTGAAAGATGTTCTTCGAAAGGAAAGCTTTCCTTCTGCTGATTCTAAGAACTTCCGATTGATGAAGAAGGCAGTACACAAGCTATACAAAGATGAATCTACTTCTTTGGATGTGAGGATACTCATTGAAGGGGGATATGTTCCATTCATACAAAGTGTCCATGACATTGGGGAGGATGTGAGGGAATAACATATACTGTTTATTGATCTTGGAGAAAGGTTTCCCAGCATGCTTCATGCAAGGCTGCCTTCACATATAATGCTTCTGGGTACATGCATGCTTGAGCCTCATTTCTTTTACAAAAGGCTATAGGTTTCATTGCACTCTTTCTGCATGGAATGTTTTCTTCCATTATTGACCAAGGTTTTTACTATTTCAAAAGAGTTAACTAGGGGTTTCATGCTCTTCAACTTTTATTCCTTGAGTCATAGTTCAGTAATAGTTTATTTTTTATATATACAGGCATAAACAAAAAATTCCATTTCTTATACCCAATGTATCTCGATAGATTACAGGATTCTATCTAAATTAACAAAACTTCATTGCTCTAAAAATCTGATCTTGAATACATAGCTTGGGGCTCATTACGTATGTTTCTGCTTGAATTTCAGATAGGTCTTATGGAAGTCTATTATGTTGTAGATAAATGACTTACTACTGCACTGGGCTATGCATATATTTGTCCTTGACATCTAAATGCAAAAGTACTTCAAAATCTCTCATTAAGAGATGTCATCTCCCCATATATTCATTTATTATTTTTGTACAAACATGCTTTCTTTATGTCCAACAAAGAATATTTCATTTCATTAAATGTAACAGAACAAGAAAAGAAATAGATCTTAAGTTTCTCATAATGCAGGTCAAAGCACAGAGCTCAGTTTTTATGCTCCAATTAGATTTTAATAATTTCTTATATAATTTTTTAGGTTATAGAACAATTAATTTACTTTATGCGGCTTTTTGTACACCAGTTCCTGGCTCCAAAATATGAATAGGCATTAACAGAATTTTTAAAGAGACATCCACCTCACTCCAATATCTGTTTGCAAAAGCTTTAACAGTGGCAGCTGGCAAGTTCAACCCATTTACAAGTAGTTAACAAGAAGACAATTAATATCTTCTTTAATGAGGCCAAAATAGGCTGCAGCAGGGGTGTACACCACAATGTCAGTAAGATATGTGGTATATACATACATTACCGACTAGGACATGGTATGCTCTCGTAACTCAATATTCTAATTCTTGCTTAAAACCATGTCCAGGCAATGAGTATGCGTAAGAATACATTTCATATGTATTATAATTTGCATGATTACAGTGAGCTTCTCTATCCCCTAATGCAAATGAACTTCACTCCCATGTTCATATTTGGTTATTAGGAAACATGATTCTTGGGCTTTTTGAAGGCTAAAAAGCTTGAACTTTTGTAATTCTTATAAGCTATATTCATGAGTCTTTACTATTAAGCTATCGCACATTTTCATTTTAAGGGCTATTTTTCTAGGTGACTTGATATAAATGTAATGTTCTTGTACATTTTTAAAATATAGAGCTCATATTAAGGTTGCTAACAAGCTTGGGCCAGCGCCGGCCCACTAGGTCAAGCTTGCTTAGGATCTTGCCAATCTTGGTTAGAATGGGCCATGGCTTGGGCCTTGGCCTAAATCCTTCCCATCGACAACGGGCCTTGTATAAGTGAGCTCTAATCCATGACCCTTTCTTTTACCCTTCCCTCTCTTCTCGTTTTGACGAGCTTGCATGGTGGATGGGAGGCTGTGGCGAGGGCTGTGCATGGTGGATGGGAGGCTGCAGCAAAGAGGCCATGGTGGCAATGAGTGGTGGGAGATAGTGACGGCAGGGTGTGGATAGGAGGCAATGGTGGTGTTGGGCACTAGAGGGTGGTCATAGCAGTGAGTTGTGGATGGGAGGTCCTCGTGGTGATGAGCCTCGAGTGGGAGGCCATGGTGGCGAGAAGCCATGAGTGGAGGCCGCTGCCTTAGTGAGTAGGGAGGTGAGGTGGCCATGACAGTGTGCAAGGTGGGGAGGTTATAGCGGGGGCGGGTGGTGGAGGGGAGACAGTGGCAACATGAGCTGTTGGGGGAGGCTGCAATGGAGGGTAGGCCGCAGTGGTAGGTAGGTAGAGGCAATGACGGAGAGGAGGTCGTGGTGGATAGTAAGCCTATGCTGTGACAAGCAAGGGAGGCAGGAGGGGAAGCAACTAAAGGAGAGCGGTGTCAGGATTTTCTTTTGAGTTTTTTTAAAAATAAATACAATGAGAAGTTTCTCATTTTCTATTAGACCGTGGGCTGATTCCGGGCCAAGCCTAGGCCTAATCTTCTTTCCAATAAGGGGACCTTGGCTAGGCCTGAGTTGATTGTGAATATGATGGGCCAGGCATGAGCCTAAAGTGGGCTAGCTCGAGCACAGCCCATTAGCAGCCCTAGCCGATATCTTCTTGCCTATCTCCTCATTTTTCACATGTTTGTTGTTTCACACCATATTAATTCATGCACTACCACATTAATATATGTTAATTACATACTGACCTTTTAGTTAAGCTTTCAAACTTCCCAAACTTTTTTATTTTGGCCTTCCCACATGAAGTGGTGAGCATGATTGTATTATGATTTGAATTGATTTTCATATTGATGGTCAACCTAGTTGAAGGCTACTTTGCTGGTGTAAACTTGGATGATACGTATTAGAATAAATAATATTGAGAGAAGTTTGGATAATGCCGTTCTTTTTGTAAACTATAACTTTGACTAATTTGCGATATTTTGGCATTGTTAATATGGCGAATGACGTTAGTTTGAACAGAAGCATTGTATTTGGTATACCAAAATATGTTTGGATACTTTAACACCATTTTTGGACCCTTGATAATCATACTTTTGTGTACGCATTTGTTTCATGATTCACTGAAACTCTTCCTTAAATTGAGAATCAATCAATTCATGCTAACATTTTTTTTGGTACATTTGATTCCCTTTATTTATATATGTAACTTCCAACAGAAACTATTTTTTTTATAAACAAAAAGTTATTTGACCAGCTAAAGATTTAACAGATCTGAATAAATGTGCTAATCATTTCTAGATTTTGATTGATTTCAACTATAAATGGGTTTTAGAATTTTTTTCTAGAAAGATATGATCTTAGCATGTATTTGAGAGAAAAAGGGTGATATTAGTTCAAAATATCAGATACACAATTTAAGAATGTTGACCAAAAGGGGATGGAAGAGAAGATGATTAACCTTGATCAAGGGCTTTATTGGTTCTTTCTTATCGAAGGTGCGCATGATTGCTTTTTCCTGCTTGGACAAATACAAGTTCAAGCCTGATTATTAACAATATCAGTACTTGGAGCTTTGTCACTGGGCCTCAAGTGCTACAACATGCTGTACGCTTCCTTTGTTTGAAGATGGTAGATTTAGGATGGGGTAATTGACATCTGGTTCCTCTTGTTTGACTGCCATTTGATGTTTAAATCCGGTTGACTGAGTTTTTGTACCGCCTTTTGCTTTCAACGGAATGGCCATTTATTATTTAGTCCCTGGCTCTGTACACACTTACACCTGGGTGCAAATTGGATATGTGTGTATCCAGGAATGCGTTGCGAACAGGCGTAAGTGTATGCAGAACAGTAGTATAAGTGTGTACAAGCCTAACATTTAATGCTAAGTGTTTAAGGATTAAAAATGAAATGGCAGTCAACTAAAAGATCAGGTGTTATGTTTCCCATTTAGGATAGGACCTAAGGTGGTTGCTATAGCAACACTGATGCATGGTCTTAGTTGCTTGAATTGGGACCAGATGCATAGGTGGATTTGGGTGTCAGAGTGGGGAGTCTTATTCATAAAAAATTTTAGTATGCAGAAGTGTCCAGAAAGTAATTATAGACTAATATTAAATATCATTTTTGGAGAAGTTGCTTAGTTGAAAGTTAGTGAGTTATTGAGAAGCAGGTGTCGCAGTAAAACAAATATTTTGAAGCAAGTGCTATGAGTATATCTTAGAGCTTAGTTTACTGATATGGGGCTTAGGGTTGGCAAGATGCTTAAGTAAGAAACAAAAGTTACAAGTTGCTAGAAGTTTCTAGTGAGAAACTAGTCAGTGTCCTTCGTGCCTCTCTTGCAGACAGATGAAATTGATGTTTAGGAGATCTCTTGCAGGTCAGATGCAAGATTACATGCTTATTGTCTGGTAGCTAATGATGTGAATTTCTTAGAAGTGATGTAGTCATGGCACTTTAGATTGCAAGTGATCTTCTTTAGGATTGGTCAATCTATTATTGTTTAAGCTCTCTAATGGCCTGGCTGAATGGAACTGGGAGAATTCTGGATGTGTTATTTCTTCAAGGATGCTAACATTTTATATAGCTGATTTCCTGAAAAGTTGATGCAAAAATGAGGCTAAAGTTGATACAAAAATGAGACTATGTCATCTCATTTCTATCAGCCTGCAAACAAGAGTCCCTACCTCGTAATGTCGTCATGGACCATCACCTTGTGTCTAATGCCAAATTATACAAGAAAGGACTTTGAAAAGTTCTTGTTCAGTAGCATCTTGTATAAGCAAGCTATCCACCTTTCACTGAGGAAGGAACTAAGGCATCAAAGTGAAGGATATTCATAAGATTTCCCTTCAAGCTCCAAATGTCACCTCTTGATGGTTCATGTCGCTTATATGCTTTTTCCTGAAATCACTGACTTGCATCAAGTATCCAGAATCACCAACCTTGCGGATATTTTCCTAGATGCTGCAATTTTTAAGGTCTGTCTATAGTCCTATTTACCTAATTCTGTTCTGTGGCTATTATGATCGATATATGATTAGTGTTTGTTACTCTCTGTAAGATGCCATAGGTATAGCCGAGTATTTTTTGGTTCTGAAAGCACAGTTTTGCAAAGATGATTAAACCATCTCGGCATGTCTACTTGACCGAAAGTATCAGCTTTTATTTGAAAGAAAGATTTAGTCAAATGCATGAATGAAAGTAAAGTGCTAGGGATTCTGTTGTTATAATTAGAAGTTTTGCCGTCCACGGCAAATTTTTACTGTCTACCTAGCGTTTTGCAATTTTTCATATTATGTTATGTGCTGGTATTTCCTAATTTCCCAGTAAGTGCATCGCAAGGCTATTTAGTTGTAATATTTTTCTTTCTATGGATATCCAGTAAGCCAATGTACAAATGGTTGCTTATTCCTTCTGCTGATTGTATATCTGAAGCTTTACTTTTTAGTTTGATGACAGCTGGGCTCGCTTGGGCATGGAAAGGAATGACATTTCAGGCGAGCAAGAAATTGTTGATACAAATGCAGGTGTGTTTATTTTTGGCGCAACACTAATGCTTATGCTGCACTTCTCATCCTTGAATTTATAGCACATCTCTTGAAGGAAACTTGTACCTCGTCTTAAGCATAATTGTTTATCATAATGACTGATTTATACCGCATCTTGGAAAACAGAATATATTTTAGCACTTCTCGAGAATTTTCGATGGCTGATTTAATCAACTTTTAACTGCAAGCTGTTCACTGATTGCTGATACTTCTAGCTAACAACTTTTGTTTGTGTTATTTTGCTTGAGACGCGCTTAGGTGATCAGCAAAACAACCATGTCACCTGGGTTTTTGGCAGGAGAGATCATGCGAGTTGATACCAGGAGAAATCCTCACAGGAGGGTTAGTGTTTTGTTGTTGGAGTAATGATGCTTCAGTCGCTATCGAGCATGTGTCTCGACTGGTGATACGTGATGTCCTATTTGACTTTCGACGTACTATAATCACTGGTAGCATTCGCTTTCACTGATGGTAATTCTCATTGGCTGCAGATAAATTAAGTCAGTAATTATCCAATTTCTTGTAGCAGCTAGAGCAAGCTTATATCAGAACTTCAACTCTCTCCCCACCAACTTCTCTACATTTTGGACATGCATGGATTCTTAACGATGGGCCTGTCTTGCCTTTGCTATCTTTTGGCGCTTATGGAGGCAATGGAATGGACAAATCTTCATCAACAAATCCTCTTCTGGAAAATGCATGCATATATTCTTTGTAAACATAAGCACCTGCTTAGTTTCGGTGAAATCCGAAAAAGGAAAAACTAAGCATCTTCGAATTCACTCCTTTTCCTTTTTGTTAATTGGATGGTCTAACCTCTTTCCCATTCAAAGAAAATATAAGATGACTGAGAAGAAGAGAAATGAAATTCTTATTTTCCCCACCCTATTGGACCCTGTTTGGTTCGGGGGCAGCAAAACTAGATTAACTAGACTTTGGGAAAATATTGTGATGAAATATAGAGGGATGGATTAGAATAAACCTGTTCCATTTTTTTTACAGAGTCGTTTTTTCTAGATTTATCCAAACTTGATGGATTAGCTGGGTCAAAAAATAGTGTTGGCCGCATGTTAATTTTTTAAAATGCCTCTGTTGCTCCTCCCTTAATGTCTCTCTTCTCTGTTTATTTTTTTTTTGTCTTTTGTTTTTTTGGTGATATTGCGCTGAGTATGTGGTCATCTGGTTAGGTAATATAAGATGACAGAAATGCAGAACCAAACAGGCGTTGGTATTTATTTTTTCACCTGTGAGCCATATTTTTTTAGCTTCCATCGCATCAACAGATCAACTGTTGGCTCCATCTCTTGGGTTGAGATGTACAGGAAATTGGCCGAATGGCTAGGCTTGGGTAAGTGAACAATAGCACCATTAGTGCCCAAACTGAAAAGAGATAGATAGCAGTGAGTTCTACTGCAGGACTTTCGCTATTGGCTTCTCAAGAAAAAGAGCTGTGACTAGGAGCTATGAGCAATGAGCTACAAATTAAAAACTAGCTAGGAACTAAAGAATATAAAACGAAAGATAAAGATAAACCCATAAAGAGACCGATCATTGATTTGGCGAAGAGCTTTTTCTCAAAGTTACAACTTAATAAATCGCTTCTATAAACTTCGAGGATATATATCGCTGCTTAGTTTTGACACTTATCCCTATTGAGTTTCGTCATGTGGAACGCTATTGTTATGCACGGCGATTATTCTCCTATATTTTGGGTAATGCTACCACTACTCTCATGTTCTGGATAATTGTAACTCCAATTAGCCATCCCTACTCTCATGTTCTGGATAATTGTAACTCCAATTAGCCATTCCTCTAGGGTTCTGCTCCATTAAAGATCTGATCTTAGGATGATAGCACTCTCATTCTCAATTTGCACCCAGATACTTGGACTGCACCTTCGTGTTACAACCTACACCTTTGGTGATTTGACTTGCACTCTTGATATTTCAACCTGCTTCTCTAGTATTCAATCTGAGGTTGGCATCCTTTCGATACTACTAGGCTTATTGGTTGTGTACATTGGCTTGTTGACCAAGTACAACTTAGGTTGTTTATTAAGCACAAATTTGGCCTATTAGTCAAGTACTTTAGTGATCAAATTCTCAATTTGTAGCTTGGTACTTGATCGGAGGTTGAATTCGTTCCAGAATCTCTAATTAGGTCTGCAGAAGATGTTCTATTTGAAGACCTACACTACAGGAAAACTCATCTTTTCCGACGCTTTTTCTAATCTTTACCGACGCGTATACGCGTTGGCTAAAGGCCCGGCAACGCTAATTAAAGCGCCGCAAAAACGTCGGTGATACCGGAGTGGCAAAAGTTTTTGCCGACGCTACACGAAAGCGTCGGCAAAAATACGGATTTGCCGACGCCTATAAAGCGTCGGAAAATCTCTATTCCTACAAAAAAAAATATATATAGCCTATTCCGACACTTATAAGCGTCATTGTAAATAAATTTTTTTTAAAAAAAAAATTATTTACAAATCTCTGGGGCCTTGAGGACGGCTTATAAGCTCTGATCATTGCCGACACTACATGAAGAAGAAGAGGAAAGAAGCAACCTAGCCCTGATCATTGTCGGCATCTCAGAAGAGGGAAGAGCTCCAGATCTCAGGAAAAATAAACGCATGCCAACCTAGCTTAAAAAGATGTAAATAAATAGCCATACCTAGCCCAGGAGCTCCAAATCTCTCTTCCCGCTATCCACAGCCATCACTGCAAAAGAGAGAGAGAAAAAGATTCAATCAAAATTTGTTCTCTGAAACTATATCTTTTATCCTAAAAAAAAGAAAGAATGAAGAACGGAAAGAGAAAAGAAGATGAAAAAGGAACAAAAAGAATAAAAGAAGAAAAGAAATGAAGATAAATAACAAGGGAAAATCTGAAAACCCCTCCGGTCGATGGAGCTATCGTCAACAGCGAGGACGTGCAGCTCTCCACCGGTGCGCATACACCCTCTCTCCGTCGCCATCCACTGTTCTCCTCCGTCGCCATCCCCTCTCCGCCGGATCGAAATCCTAAAACGAAGTAGAAATATAAATAAAGAGATGAGGAGGAGGAGAGAAGAAAAGGACTGTCACTTTCCTTTGGGGTTGGAGCATCTCCTCCACCTATTTGAAGCTGGACTATGGCCATAGCTCCGGATCAGGGGTTAGGGATAAGGAGGGCGGCAGGCGGCGGGTGGCTAGACGGGTTAGGGATCGGGAGGGGTTTGTATATATGTGGGTGGGGGTGGGTGAAATGAGAAGCGTCGTGGGATTCCGACGATGCTTTTAAGCATCATCTAATCCCCGCTTCTCAGATCTAGCGTTGTGACCACCGACACTTCTTAAAAGCGTCGGCAAATTTTGACGCTCGGCGAAAATTACCGATGCTTTTAGAAAGTGTCGGTGTATATGCGTTGGCGTTTCTCCTTTTTTCTGTAGTGCTACTACTGCTAACTGCATGTTGGATCACTTTTCGAGGTTTATTATTAAGCAGGTTACCAATTTCAATGGTCGGTGTGGATGCCGTGTAAACACCAGCCCATGCATCCCTACAACTTTCATGAGACGACAATATCTCTCGATGCGTCAAAAAAAAAAAAAAAAAAAACACCCAGCCATGACCAAAATTCTCAGGTTACCACGTGCTAGACGATCCGCACCTGAATCTCTGATAGCAAGTCAACAAGTCAACACAAACGTTGTCAAGATTTTGACCACGTCCTTTTCCTTACAACAAGCGGCTGACATCCAACAACTTCAGAATTTATTGGATTTCAACACGAAGTTAGAAAGGAAATAAGCCAACGGCCAAACCGAACATTGGAGACCTTAAATCCAAACCTCCCATTCACCTCCAGATCCTAACGAGGCTTCACTCTTATCGATCGAAAGAAAAGGGTAGCTTACGAAAGGCGGAGGACAAGACGGAGGCATACTCTCAACACCTTTCATGCATGGGCGATCAGACCAGCTTTGTTCTTGTTATTAGAAACCAAAAGGAGACAAAGGAGGAAGTGTAAAGGAGCCCTTTTAGATTTGGGAAACGTTTGCTTCCACCATTAGAAAGAGTAGGAGGGCGAGTAGGCTTAATTTTTTGTTAGTCATCGGCATGGCTGGTGGAGGGTTCGTCGCACAGGGGGAGGTTAAGGACTACAATGGGAAGGTGACCTTGTTCGTGATCATCACCTGCATGATCGCCGCCACCGGTGGGCTCATCTTCGGATATGACATCGGCGTATCTGGTGATTACTCATCTCTCTCTCATTTTGGCTTCAAGAATTATGACTCGTTTCATAGTTTGAGCTTTCTTCGTGACCGGTGTCAATAATCCCCCACGTCCACACATTTATGCTCTTGATCGAAATAATCACTCACTAATTCGGATTTATTATATATATTTCGTTTTAAAGTTTGATTTTGCGACATGATGGTAATATTGTACATAATTGTACGTATATATTAACGTTCATTTGATATTTGATATACATGCAGGAGGTGTAACTTCCATGAATGTTTTCCTGGAGAAGTTCTTCCCTTCGGTGTACGAGGATCAGAAAAATGCCGGGACATCCAAGAACCAGTGGTGCTCGTTCGACAGCCAGCTGCTAACCGCGTTCACCTCCTCCCTGTACATCGCGGGGCTCATCTCCACCTTCTTCGCATCGACGGTGACCAGAGTGCTGGGACGGAAGGCCTCCATGCTGTGCGGCGGGGCGGCCTTCCTCATCGGCTCTGCTCTGAACGGTGCCGCCGTAAACGTGGCGATGCTCATCATCGGCCGCGTCCTGCTCGGCGTCGGTATCGGCTTCGCGAACCAGGCCGTCCCCCTCTATCTCTCCGAGATGGCCCCGCCGAAGCTCCGAGGAGCTCTCAACATCGGCTTCCAGCTTGCGACGACCATCGGCATCCTGATCGCGAACCTCGTCAACTACGGCACCAACAAGATCAAGGGTGGGTACGGGTGGCGCATCTCCCTCGCGCTCGCTGCGGTTCCCGCCGGCATCATGACCATCGGCGCGCTCTTCCTGCCCGACACCCCCAACTCCCTGATCGAGCGAGGCAAGCTCGAAACGGCCAGGAGGATTCTCCAGAAGGCGCGGGGGACCGACGACGTCGGCGAGGAGCTGCAGGACATGGTCGAGGCGAGCCAGGCGGCCGGGCAGGTCCGGCACCCCTGGAAGAACATCCTCCAGAAGCACTACCGCCCGCAGCTCGTGATGGCGTTCTTCATCCCGGGATTCCAGCAGCTCACCGGCATCAACATCATCATGTTCTACGCGCCGGTGCTCTTCAAGACCATCGGCTTCGGGGACAACGCGTCGCTCATGTCGGCCGTCATCACCGGCCTCGTCAACGTCGGGGCGACCCTCGTGTCCATCGCGACGGTGGACAGGTTCGGCCGCAGGTTCCTCTTCATCGAGGGCGGCGCGCAGATGCTTCTCAGCCAGGTAGCGATCGCCGTCATCCTCGGGGTCAAATTCGGCGCGGACGGGACGGGGGCCATGTCGAAGCCGTACGCCGACTTGGTGCTGGTGCTCATCTGCACCTACGTGGCGGCGTTCGCGTGGTCCTGGGGGCCGCTCGGGTGGCTGGTGCCCAGCGAGATCTTCCCGCTGGAGATCCGGTCGGCGGGGCAGTCCATCGTCGTCTCCGTCAACTTCTTATGGACGTTCCTCGTAGCGCAGTTCTTCCTCTTGGCGCTCTGCCACCTCAAGTTCGGCCTCTTCTTGCTCTTCGCCGCCTTCGTGATCGCCATGACGCTCTTCATCGTCCTGCTACTGCCGGAGACAAAGAATGTGCCCATCGAGGAGATGAATGTGGTCTGGAAGAAGCATTGGTGCTGGAAGAATTACGTCCCTGACGATCACATGGCGGTGGCGTGAAGGACTGGGTCGATGCATGCATGGGGCTGGGCGATGATGGACTTCCAACCTCTTCTTCCATCTGCTAGCTACGTACTTGTCGTAAAAGCGCTATCAGGAGTAGAGTTGAAATCTAGCTAGGGCCTAGGGAGCAGCGGTGTGAGAGGTATATATATATGGGCGGGAAGAATATTACAAGGCCTAAGGGGATGCTTGCAAAAGTTTATAAATCTTTATTTTTTCAATTGTTGATACGTAATTTCGTCAAAAGTACCGTATGCTCTCTTTGAACTCACACAAATGACACAGTTTTTCTTTTTTTATCAATTGTAGACATAGAATAATTATGTTTAAATAAATAGCTCAATTTACAAATACTCACTACAAAAAATCTATTCTTTTCCCAAGCATTTTAGAGCTTCTACCAACGTTTATAAGCGTCGGTAATTTTGGTGCCGATGCTTCCAACAGCGTCGGGTAGATGGAGGTGAAAATTTTTTCTCCACACTTTTGAAAAGCATCGGCAAAAAACGGAAGCTATGTCGACGCTTATAAGTGTCGGCCCGTTTTGGAGTCCGCCGACGCTTATAAGTGTGGGCGGAAACTGAAGATAGGCCGACATTTATAAGCATCGTTAGAATTATTTTTTTAAAAAATAAAAAGGCTAATTAAAAAAAAATCTGTTCAATGGTTCTTTTACAAATGTCCGATATTTTTTTTACAAATTATAATTCATATGATGTTTTTTGACAAATTACAATAGAAGAGACCGATCAATGATTCTCTCAAATTCTATTTTCATCTCCTTCGCATCCCTAAATTACAATGTGGATTAAAAAAGAACATATATTTTTTAACAACATGGATAGGATTAGAGATGAATGCCACAAAAATACAAAAAATAGTAAAAAAAAGAATAAAAAAAGCATACAAGTGGGCAAACGACCCACTTTGGACAAGCTTCCGGAGCTTCTTCTCGGCGAAGGGTTTGGCGATGGGGACTGCAACGTCGCCCTCCGCTTCGGATAAGCTTCCAGCGATGGGGATGTAATGTCCCCCTGGTCCTCTTCGGGCTTCGCCATCTCATCAAATTTTTGGATCGCTTTCCGAACCACGAGCGTCGATCCCTCGAATGTGGAACTGTAGAGAACGGAGAACTTCGAATTCCTCTGGGCTCGGTTGGGAAGCAGGGCGTCGGCCGGAAAAATCGCAAATCTTTCTGAAAAGCATTCAGACATGCATGACATATAACTCTAAAACCAAAACATATAACCCTCAAACTTCTGATACTCGAATCGATCAAACAAATAGAGAAAGATGACTCGAGAATCAAAAACCTAGGTTGGAAAAACAAAGACACTAAACACAGGAAGGGGATCCCAAGTGCAAGACAGATTTTGTGAAATTTTTACTTGGACAAATCCAAAGTTCGGAGATGGCGATATTTAGGGATTTTCTTGCCAAGACAGAGAGAAGAAAGAGGGGGTTTGGAAACCTTTCGGCTAGGGTTTTCAGGGTCGCGACGTTTTATAAGGGGGGCGAGTGGGATGGTGTCCGACGACGCTTATAAGCATCGTCAGACACTATGGACTTCACCCGTCATCTGGGCCTGGGTTGGCGTCCGAAGACGCTTTTAAGTGTCGTCTGGTCCAGAATTTTAAGAGGAAAATTAGTGTTAAGTGGGATGTTTAGCGAATAGGATTCCGTCGATGCTTCTCTTTGGCCTCCGATGACGCTTAGAAGCTGTCTTATAATTTGCTTTGTACAACGCTACTTAGCGTCGTCTTAGTTTCATCTCCGCCGATGTTACTAAAATACGTAGGTAAATTTTTGCACGCTTACAAAATTGCCGATGCTTTTTTGTTGTTTCAGCAGGAGGGAGTCGGAAAAACTAATTTTTGCAATAGTGATTACTGAATTTTTAGTTGAAAAAAATTACCTGTCCGGTGATCGATCGAAGAGTTCCACGATATGCTTATCATCTCCTCTTCAGAAGATGAAAAGTTGGTGATACGCCATCGTTGGCGTGATTCATGGCGGCAAGTGAAGCCATCGATTGACAGGGAGCGAGTGGATCCTTCCATGATGGCGAGTGCTCTTGCGGCCATGGCGTCAGATTAGCCTGGGAAAAAAAGGACATCAGCTTCTCCGCATGGCCTCAATCCGAACCCTTTTCTTTAAAGGCTCCGACACTTCGTACGTGCCCCTACTGGCGGTTTTTTTTTTTTTTTTTTTTGAATTTACTGCGAACAAATGAGATAGCGTGGATTTTTTACCCACGTGTCAGTCCACAACGGCCTATTTCTCCCGTCCTATAGGAGTTCACATTCTCTCTCTCGCTCTCTCTCCTGGCTTGCATTATTTAATGCGCTCCTGCTACGACTTATCCAATTCCTCCCGTTCTTTCTCAACTACCAGCCTCTGCATGCAGTACCGAAACTGGAAAAATTACTCAGTTTGGCCGGAAATGAATGGCATTCTCTTAAATTTGTACATCGTCTCTAAACCCATGCGTGAAAGGAGCATCTAACAATCCTGCCCTTTCCCTCTTCGGAGTCTCGTCGTCTCCTCGTGAACGTCTACTGGGAAGACCACGCATTTATGTCCTATCTTTTGCATTATCTTTTCTGATTTTGTTGGTTTCACTCAAGCCCGTCGCATATGGACTATATATATATATATATACTTTCTTCGCCCATTCAACTTCAGCTTCAAGAGATGACGGTATTTCACCGCCTCCGCTACTTTCATGCGACTGATGGCTGAGTTTTTACCGTATTGCCGCCTCCGGGGAAGGAATTGAAGTGGTCGGTCCATGGAGGGGAGGGCAGTTGTGTTAAATGTTAATTGGGCCTTGGTGGGCCTGTAACCGGCCTGGACCACGGAGCCCCTCACTCGACATCGACAGTGACAGGATATCCATCTTTACCTACCACTCGCCGCTCGCACCCAGACTCAGACCACCACTTCTCCTTATCAATCAAATATCAGGCTCTACACAGCTCTCGCTCGCTCACCGAGAGTGACTGTAACTTGATAGACTGATTCCCTTCACCGTCCCTGTGCTCTTACCTCTGTCTCCACTCCCCTCCTGCCTCTCCATCATCAGGCCTTGCTCTCCTCCAACTCATCGCCTCTTTCTCTCTCTCTCTCTCTCTCTCTCAGCTCATCGCCAACAGATGACGGCGGGGAGCAACGGTAACGGTAACGGCAACGGCAACGGAGTCCCGCTGGCGGTGAAGAAGGCGACCTCGAAAGACCGGCACAGCAAGGTGGATGGGCGCGGCCGCCGGATCCGGATGCCGATTGTCTGCGCCGCCCGGGTCTTCCAGCTGACCCGCGAGCTCGGGCACAAGTCCGACGGCCAGACCATCGAGTGGCTCCTCCGCCAGGCCGAGCCCTCCATCATCGCCGCCACCGGAACCGGCACCACCCCAGCCTCCTTCTCGACCCTCCGTCACTCCTCCTTCGCCTCCGCCTCCTCCTCCGCCCCCCCTCTCGACCACAAACCCCAGCACCTCGCCCCCGCTCCCTTCATCCTCGGCAAGCGCCTCCAGGCCGACGACGACGACGACGACTCCGCCGCCAAAAACGGCGGTGTCGGACTCGGGCCGATGGGCGGTTTCTGGGCCGTGTCGGCCCGGCAGGACTTCGGGCAGCTGTGGAGCTTCGCGGCGCCGGAGATGGTCGTGCCGCCGGCGTCGCTCTCCGGGAGCTTCGCCGCCGCCGCGCAGCCCGTCGGGGACGCGTCGGCGGCGAGGGTCGGGAACTACCTCCCCATGGTGCAGGGCCACCTCAACCTCCTCGCCTCCTTGTCGGGCTCGCCGGCGGCGGGCAGGAGGGAGGACGAGCAGCCTCGCTGATTGTTCTGGCGGACGTTCTGCACACCTATCTTCCATGGAGTCGGGAGGGCAAAAAAAAGAAAGAAAAAGAGGTTCAGGTTTGTGCACTTGGAACGACGTAGTTAGGGTTTTATTGCTTTCCCTTTCTCCCTCTTTCTTTGTTTGTGCCTCGCCATCCCATCTTCTCCTCCTCTCTTCATTGGACCCCAGATTCTGGGATTGAGATGGCTCTCTCTCGATCAATCTCTCTCTTGTTTAAAGGAAATATTATCGGTTTGGGAAAAGCTTCTGTGCTTGGCCAGTAAGTTCTCCACTTTCAAAGCTCCTTCTGCATTCTAAGCCAGAATTCTTGGGTCTATCAGCATGCAAGTTTCTGTATGTAATTCTGGACCGTTTGAGTGATCGAGTGCAAATAAAAAGTGCAGCTTTGTACCAAAAAATAAAAAAATAAAAAAGCGTAGCTGATCTTGCTGCTGAACTTGGTTTTGCTCTCAGTATCTAATTAGTGTGAATACAAATCTGTATTCTCTCTTCTTTTGCTTCTGTGTCTCGCAAAAAAATAAAAGATAATCATCATCATATTCTAGTGTAGTTGAGCCTATGTTTGGTATTTTGAGTTTAATGGATTTATACTGTTCAGCTTTGAGTAAATTGTGTTCAGTAGATCACAAGCTTTATTCTTGAACTTTTTCGGGAAATATCAATAAAGACAGCAGATTTGAATCAAGTATTCTTTGCTAAACGCAGCAGTATCCCAAAAACTAGGACACTTGGATGCATTGGGGTATAGAATTAGGGTGATTCCTTCTAGGTTTGGTCAAGAAATATTGAAACCGACTCTAATTGATGCCAACCCGTGCAACCATACCCAACACTCTCAAGTTTGAATCAGTTCAATAGATAACCAAAATAATTTATAGCAATAGATAACTTTTGTTTGTTCATAAAAGAATTCTAGGATGTTAAAAAATAAACAAACCATCCTGCTGAAGTAAAAACACAATGTTGTCTTTCTAGAAATTTGTCAAAAACGTTTGGAGATTAGGATTTGGTTTGACGGCTTGAAATTTGAGTCATGTTTCCTTAGTGAAAATCAGAAGGATGGCAACCAATCTCTAGCTTGCCATGTTCAAGAGAACTTGGTTTTTCTTAGGTTGCCAAATGGCTAACCCAAATATAAATTTCTGCATGCAAATTTGCAAGTTCTAGCGGGTTGCTGGGTCTAGCCCAAGTTGCCACTCTCACACAGGATCACTAGGCCTTATAAAGATTTATTAGAACTTTTGCCGAACATAATTGGGAGTACAATCCAAAACAACTTCAAAAGTTGGTTTAACCATCAAACGGCTTTTTTTTTTTTTTTTTTTTTTTTTTTTGGTCAAAGCGGTATTTCATTTCAAGTACCTCTAACGTGAATACAACCTGACATATTAAAGGAAACTAAACAAAATAAGGAGTGTGGGATGCACTCTAAGCTAGTCCAGAGAAACTCCCTAGAGTGCTGAGCAACATAGGAGGCGACCCAGTAGTCTGCTGCACTGTTCGCCTCCCGATATACATGAGATATCTGACAGAAGGTCAGCTCCCGCACCAATCTACGCGTATCCCGTATCAGGGGGTGGCCATCCCCATATGTATCAACACCTCGTATCCAATCAATCACCGTGGAGGAGTCACCCTCGAGGCAGAGGCAATCGGCCCCCAACACCCGTCTCGCATACAAAATGCCCTCCCAGGCTGCCCGCACCTCCGCTCCCACGATAGTCGTACCCGGTGTACTCCGTCCTCCAGCAGCTACAAGACTGCCTACATGATCCCTGATCACAAAGCCCACGCCCCCCGAGGCGCCATCCTCTGCCATGCCACCATCGAAATTCACCTTAAGATAACCAGGGGGTGGGGGTACCCAAGAAAAACATCGAAACCTGGACGCTGAGACAGCAATACAGGTACCCCAGATATCCCTGGCCCTCTCGGGTGGATACGATGAGGCCATCATAGATGCCTCCGCCGCCTGCCGTAGGGCTCTCTCAATCACAACTCGAGGAAAGGATCGCTCGCCCTCGAACACGCGATCGTTCCTATCCAACCAAATATGATAGGCTAAGTAAGCCACTATAGTACCTGTCTCAGCAGAACTCGGCCTCCGCGTAGACTCACGCAGGTACCGAAGCATATCCTCCAACGTCTCCCACCGCGGAGGAAGCAACGTAGATGCATGTCTCCAACACTGCAGAGCAATAGGGCATCGAAGCAGTACATGGCTAATAGTCTCCTCAGCATCGAGGCACCTCTCGCAAAGTAGATCCAACCTCATCCCCCGCCTAGCCAACACACTCCTGGTCGGAAGGCAGCCCTAGGCCACCTTCCAAAGAAAGAGCGCCACTCTGGGGTGCACCCTCATCCTCCATATTCAGCCACCGTCAATCCGCCTATCAGGCTCCCTACTGGCCCAAGCGTGGACATCCCTGGTCCGTACCCTCGCCCGACCTGTCGGCAACCATACCAATCTATCTGGCTCCTCCCGGATCGGTATCGGTAAAGCCAAAATCCTCTCCACCAACTGCTCCCCAAAGGCCTCACGTATCAGATCCACATCCCATCTCCCCTCCCCTGGGTCGGTATCAAACGGCTTTTAATACTAGTGGAATATTATCTTACCAAAACTAAACTAAATTATGTAATGGATAAGGTGACCCTACATTGCTATATATGTTAAATCAAAAAAGAATTATGGGCTGTTTGGAATTTCATAATTGGAATCTCATGCAGCACAAATTGCAAGTGCAGACTAACTTGCTTATTTGGATGTCTACAACTCAAATTATATAGTAAATTGCTCGATAGTTTCAACTCAGAATTATATTGCAGTAGGTGATGTTTGCATCTCAAATTATATAGTAAGTTGCGTGATAGTTTCAACTCAGAGTTATATTGTGGTAGGTCATATCTGCAACTTCAATTGTGCTCGATAGTTTTAAATCAAAATTATATTGTGGTAGCTCATCTCTACAACTCAAATTGTACAGTAAGTTGTTCAATAGTTTCAACTTAAAAACTATATTACGGTAGGTCTGACTTATAGTCAAAATGGGTGCAAAAAGAATTTGCAACCGTAGGCGCTGCCATCTCACTAAAACCCACAGGTGAAAGTGAAGGCTTAACCATGATCTTTAAATCGACTATCCCAAGCGCCCCTCCGGCATTCGATTGCAACTTGGCCCACACCAGCCTCCACCACGGGTGGCCCCCAGCAAGGGAGTTTTTTTTATTTTTTAATCGCTTATACTAGGAATCGGACCTATGCTGTTGGCTCTGATACCACTGTTAGGACCGTAGGCGCTGCCATCTTACTAAAAACCGCACGTAATAGTAAAGGCTTAACCATGATCTTTAAACCGACCATCCTAAGCACCCCCTTGGCGTTCCATTGCGACTTGGGCCCACATCGGCCTCCGCGAACAAGCAAGCCCTGCTGACTTGGCCCACACCGGCCTCCGCCAACAATATCTTATTATTTTCTTTAGAAAGAGAAAAAACTCTGTTCCTCCGTCCCTTCCCAACCTACTCTCGCTCCTTGCCGCCACCCTCGATGCTATAATTGGCCACTGCCGCCTCTGAGAAGCCCACAGCCACATCCTCAATCTCAAACTTCACCACAAAAGCTTCTCCTCCTCCTCCTCCTCCTTCCCTTCCTCTGTTCTGCCCCTGCCCCACTCTTGAGAACTTCCTCATCGCTGCCATCGATGTTGCTGCTGGCCCTCATCGCCTCCAAGGGATCCACAACTGCCTCCTTTGCATTCAACTTCATCATGCCGCCCTCCTCCTTCACATCACCTCCTCCTTCTCCACCGCTGCTCGCTCTCTCTACTCCTCCTTCACCTTCTTCGCCTCCTCAAGTGTTATAGTGCCTCCTGCTCCCTCCCCATGGCGGCCCAAATTCGTGCCCAGCCCTCTCCACCAGCAACTGTGACGCCGATCTCTTCAACCAGAAGACCACTATCTTCATGTGTGTCAAACACTCTGGCTTAGTATCCACTTGCAAGGTATTTGATGGAATGTCTATGAAAGATATCCCTCTTTGTTCCAAACTCTCTTCCAAAAATATGAATTGAGTTTTCTTACAAGTCAATTATTGAAATGTAAGTTGCAACGCAACTTGAGTTATAGTTAATTAAATTTCTTTGTATTTAAACTAGCTGAGATTGTTGTTAGGTTAGCAGACCTTGTTGAGTCAAATGTGTGTGAACTAAAACATAGTAATCAGGCTTGTGCTAATTAATTCAAAACTTGATTTGGTTGATTGCAATTCATGCATTATTTGGACATGCTATTTTGTAGATGTTTAATACTTCACTTGAGCTAAATATATAAATCAAAAGCAACATAGATTCTGGTAAGCCACTTTTAATGAGGATGCCATTTTGAAAATTATGCTAACACACGTACACGAGGAAACCCTCTTTCAAGTGAATTGCTTCAAGGAAGTCAATAATAGATGGGAATGCATGACAACCTTCAACACAACGTTCTTAAAGGCTTTATTTATGGGAGTGTCCATGATCCAATAGTCTTTCCAGAATAGTTTATCAATATCATTTCCAACTAGATATTTGGATATATTCTAAAATTAAAGCACTTTCTTTTAGGTTTCCAGCTAGGAGCTAGAAAGCAAGACTTTTTTAAAGTAAATAGAAGACAGGAGCTTTCTCCATGGATCTGGTTCTCTTTTGAGGAACCTCCAAGCCTATTTGGAAAGCAGTGCTTATCTGAAATCTTTGAGATTTTTAATATCGAAACACTCTGCTTCTTTAGCCATGCAAACTTTGTCCCAATTGATCTCATATGAGAGCCCCTGGATATTATCTGAGCCCTTCCAAAGGAAGTGCCTTCTTAGGGAATCAATTTTTTTGATAACCTATGCTGGATGTTCGAAGAGAGACATAATATAAGCGTAGAGAGGAGAGGACAACATTTATAAGTGTAAGCTTGCCACTGAAGGAGCAAAGTTTTCCTTTCCAAGCTGAGAGTTTCGATTCGATTTTGGCCACCAATGGGAGCCAATTAAGTTTAGAGAGCTTATTGGGTTTTAGAGGAATGCCAAGATAAGACATGGGTTGAAGAAAATAGTTGGTGGTACCATGGCAGTCATTGAAGAATTTGTAAGTCGGGTCTAATAACTCCTATATATATATATATATATATATATATATATATATATATATATATATATATATATATATATATATATATATATATTCTTCAGAATGCTTTTTTATCCTTTTAGCCAAGGGTTTGCAATTTTCTCTCTCCAATTTATACTCATTTTTATTGCTGCAAATTTGTTATGCACAATGCTT
The DNA here is from genome assembly GCF_009389715.1 of Phoenix dactylifera. Lineage (NCBI taxonomy): Eukaryota > Viridiplantae > Streptophyta > Magnoliopsida > Arecales > Arecaceae > Phoenix > Phoenix dactylifera. Next base: position 16,979,646 of record NC_052396.1, on the reverse strand, counting down.
CTCTTGCTGGTCCTGGCCACGAAACCTATGTTGCCCCTAGAGAATTTGTTCCTAGAAATTATTGTGCTGAAAATTTTTATGGTTTTTAGGCTGTATTTAAATTGGGATTGGACTAATTTGGTGCTGATGCAGATGCAACCAAGTTTTAAAACTTTGATACTGTAAATATAAAATTTTGGTGCCCTTTATCGTTCTTGCTATTCTTTTTAGAAAAATTTAGTTCTTGCGCTTTCATGATTTATGCGTCTTTTATCTAGAAAAAATAAAAACAAATGTTCAAAACATATTGAACAGGGATTCTGTTAGCTCTTATTATAGTTTTTTTTTGCATATATATAAAAATCCTTTATTACTGTAGCTCCACAAACTCCAGCTTAGATCACCTTAAAATCGGCTATGTGGTTTTGTAATATTTGCTAGAGCAATGTGAGACCAACAGGCTAAGATTTCTAACTATTATATATTCTATTAATTGAGCGTAACAAATCACATATCATTGTTTTGGTATACTCCTGTTTAGTGCATTTACTTTCACTTTTTTTTTTTGCGAGAGAGAGAGGCATTCATGTGCTAAAGGTATTACCTTGCAAAATTGTTAACCTGCAACAAGTATAACATACTAATATAGTATCAAATCAAAGTATTATTGTTCTTCAAGTCCTATCTATTCTTCACCGCTTCTCCAGGCATACAACCGTCTGTGCTGGTACATAAACTTTCACATAAGATGCTCAACATACACATTGTTTCATCAGCTTCCTCATCGTAGTGCCTCTAAGGAGGCCATGCTTAAAAAAATATATAGCATCTAGATACGATACTTTTTATTTAGAGAAGTATCCTATGCAATTATAATCATGCCATCAAATATTATGTAATTTTTGAGCTCCCCCGTGCGTATAGCGAGGGGCTCTTGCTAGTTTATTATATGCTCATGCCGAAATAGGATTTCAGAGTTGCAAGGAGGGAGATCCATGCATGGGGTTCAGCTGCTTATATGCAACAAGACTGACTATATATATATATATATATATATATATATATATATATATATATATATATGCAAAGGTGTCGTGAAAAAAAAACCAATCTCCTGCAGGCACAGGAATTTCAGCTGCTACGACTGTAGCAACTTGAACACAAGATGCTGACTTTGTGGGCACTTGATCCATTATATATAACAAACCTTCCAGGCTCAAAACTTCAGATTAATTCAGAGTTTACATAAAGAAACATCATAGGATATGCTGCATGACACTATTTAGTTCTCGCTCTCCTCATCCAAGTTGCAAACACATAGCGGATCATTGCTCGAGTATGGCTCGCTCTCCATCAGTCTACGGAAGTATGATCTCTTCAAACCATTTCTTCGAGCCATGTCGGAACGCACTCTATCTGCATACTTGGTTCGCGAACCTGCTATCACAACTGCTGTCTCATCTGTTACAAAGTTTGCCAGTGCCACCATTGCATCAGGTTCGGTGGCTGAAGAAGCATCCACCATGAAAATATGAGAGAAATAGCCAGGGCTGATGCCATTGTCTCGAAGCCTGAAACAAGTCATAAGAGTTGAAACTATCACTCTGAACTTCTGGAGAACAGAGAGTGGAGGACTGGAGAAGCATTCGCCATCATGCGAGCACAGCGGGAAGACATCATCTGGCACATCTTCAACCTCCCGAAAACTAGCATTGGCCCGAAACAGATCCGAATCTGGGATTCTTTTGTTCAAGCAACTGATGAGTGTATCGCAGGTGTGGTTTTTAGGAGAGCACACCAATATGCGGCTGGTATCCATGTGGAAGTAAATTTCGAGGATTGCTTCTGTAATGGTAGTGCCAGCTTTGGAGAGAGAATTATTCTGTGTTACAGAAGGTGGTCCATTTATGAGATAAGGGGGAGGCCCTTTGAGCCGTATAATTTTGTGGATTGCTGAGATTTGATGAACACCAAGGCGTTGATTCAAAAAAGTTGCAGATGGTAGAGAGATCTCTGCGGTTCTTGGGTGGCAACTTGGGAAAAGCACATGATGAAACGAAGGAGCTAGTGCAGCTTCCACAGCCTGGTGAGATCTCTTTAAACAGGTTCTATTGAAGGAAAACTTAACATCATACTTGTATGATGGAGAATACTGTAAGAGAAGATCATTTCCAAACTCGGTCAATACGTGAGTACTCTTTACCACCCCAATCACTCTTCCCTGGTTCAAAAGTATGAAAAATTATGTCCTTCAAAGGAATTTTACCTCAAGAAAAAAAATGAAATGACCCAAAAAGTTTGATATGCTTATTTTTTTTATTTTATTTTACAGCTTGTTTGTCGATAGAACATATCAGGAATCTAAGACTTGGTTTTGCTTGTTCTATAATTTTCTTCTGTTGTCTTGCGGTGAGTAATCTCCAACGCTCACCAAAATGATGGGATGAATTTAGTTATAATAAAAGAATTGAGCATATGATGTCATTGCATAGATGAAGATTGCTTTTTTTTTTCTTTTTTTTTTTTTTGAGGAAATGAAGATTCCGGGTTAAAATTCTGCTTTTGCTTTTTCTTAATACTAAATCTTCTTGTAGTTGGTGAGAATTTCAGAGTATATCCATGCCGTGTTACTTCTAGGAACACAAAATTACAATCCAAATGTGATTATAAACGTGCAAGGTTGAACTGATCTTAAACAATCCATTTCCAAATTATAGATACTAACCTCAAATCTGGTCTTCTTTCCTGATCGTCGCACAAAGACATAGTCCCTTGATAATAGATATGGTCGTCTCTCAGGAATGGAAGTGATTTCGAATGACACATATGTTTTCTTATCATTCCAAGCACTCTTGCAGCTATTCTTCTTCTTCGTTACCTTCTTCCACCTTTTGTTATCCAGCTCCAGAGGTACTCTATACAACTGGAAATTGGTCCATTTCTGGTCATAGTAAATGCATATAAGTTGCTCATGGTAATAAAATGATGCAAAACGAACTAAATTCAATATCCAAGACTTAGGATTTCAGAATATCACATAGCTCATGAGCAGTTGTAAAGGGAAAGAAAAAATATTTGCCATCTTCTGAGTTGATTTTAGTGGTTTGTGCTATGTATTCAAGGTCTAGTGGCAACTACTCTGTATAGGCATTTAAATCTTTTAATGACGCACCACAGATCGAAATATATCGTTTCCACACTGCCTTTCCTGTATGGCTTGATTGTTGTGGTCCAGCAATCTCATCCATACTTGGTATGGGCCACTTAGAAGATGCGGTTCGGCTACCAAAGCTTAGTTTGGCTAGAGAAATTTGATGTGCTGAGGATAAATGGAGTGTGCCTCGCCCAAACTTTTTCTTTTAGTGGGTGTTAGTTTTTGAATTTGAGTAGAAATCAAACATCCGATTCACATGAACTCTATTTAAAAGGATTTCTGGGGCCTCTTTTAGAGTGGTGTGAGAAAAGAATGAGAAGGAGAGTGAGGTGAGAAGTGTGAGAAAGCCTTGGCACAATTTTTTTTAATTAAATATTTTTGTTTCCAATAATTATTTTTCTTCCAACACCTTTTATCTGTTTTTATTGTTTGTTGTTTGTTCTAGATGTTGGGTAGGCACAGTCGATCTACTCCATGTAGCACGACCTTCTATATAAGATTTATTTTTGTTCGATAACCATTCTATTATCTTAGATTGCCCAAAAGAAATTGGCAATCCAAGAAGCCGATAGCAGTAACCATTCGATTGTTCTTATTTATCTGGCTTGCAAGATAATTTCATATTGGTTATGTATTTTTGGATATAGTTATGTTTTAATATATGCAGCACTCGTAGGAGCTGCAAGAACACCTTCAGGGAGGTGTCACTAACAATTTGCAAGCTAAGACATCTTCATTTTTTTCTCTTCAGGGAATAATTTGTTTTAACCTCTTTGGTCCTCGTCAGGCGAGCCTTCAAACTTCTCCTATAATGTGCTTATAATAATTAAAGATATTTCCAGTTCCATGATGTCCATCCTACACATTTATAAATCACATCTACTAATTAGGTGCCCATTTGTCCGTAGTTTATGGATAACAATTAAAATGCAGCTAAATCTGAGAGGATGGCCTACCAGCACTAGTGATTTGTGGACTAAATGGAGAAATAAAAAATTCCAACAACTAATGAAAAAAGCTGCGGATCATTTGATTGCTGCTATTTGTTGGAAAATATAGAAGGAGCAAAATGCTCGAATTTTCTTAAAAAAATCAAGTTCTATTTATTGTGTTTTGCTGCAGAAAATCTTGTTAACTTGGAAACATCTGTGTTCAGAGAAGCTGCTTGATTTTTATCTACAAAATTAGAATAATCTCACAACATTGGCGTCGCACGTTAAGAGATGTTGATCTATCTTTTAGAAGAAAACTAACTCATACAAGGGATACAAAGCTTATATAATTGATCTTTCAAATTACTTAGGAGATTGATTTGCTTGTTGAATAATTTAACATGTCTACTTACATACCACTATTTTTTGTAAAAGATTTTTATTGTTCTTTTGTAATTTGTTTTCTTGCAATTTTTTTATAAATAGTTTATGTAAACTTTTCTTTGCTAATAAAGGCCGGTTGGCTTTGCCTCCCCCTTTATAATAAATAAATAAATAAATAAATAAATCACACATTCTGCACGTTCATCTGGATTCCCGTTGCTTCCTAAAATGTTACTGAATAGTTTAACCAAATATTTAGCAACTATAAATTCTAAAATTACACTGCAATCTTAGCAATTAAACGCAATATTTTTTTTAAAAAAATTACGTTTGATCTTCTGTTCAAAAACTGAGCATGAATGAACACCTCATATCCAATTAAGTGAAGAACAACATGATATTTTTTTTAATTAGGACGTATCTCTGACCTCAATGTAGAAGTCCTCTGCGTAGAGCAGAACGGCAAAATAGGCACCATAATTTGATGGCGAGAGAGTTTCATGAAGAACTTCAGGCACTGCATCCATCTCGATCTGCCGTTTCAGATGCTCGGGAATCGCATATACCGCCAGCTTTTTCTCCTTCTTCTTCCTCTGCCGATCAGCCACAGGCGGTACATCATCTTTCTCTGAATCCGATTCGCCCGAAGACGAACCGGAAGGCAGTGGAACACTGATCAAAGAGTTTGCCGGCGATGTCCCAGCCACTTCTGGCGCTTCCTCGGCAACTGAAGCTGATATTTCCGGCGATTCTTTGGAAACCGGTTCTGGCGATTTTCCTACAGCTTTCCACGAAACCTGACCGGCCGCAGAAACTTGATCCTGTGGTTTCTTCACGGATTTGACCACCCACAGGGATCGAACCGAAGGTTTGTTTTTCTTGCCAGATTCGTCCATGTATCAAAATCGAAGGGAGAAAAACTACTGAAATCTTTCTAGATCGATCGGACGTAGCTAGGTTGAGAGAAAGCTTTGGTGATGGTGCTGGAGAAAGCTTGGGTAGATGGAGAAAGACTACCATTGACTAGAAAATCGCTCGAGTCGAGTGAAATAAAAGCCTTCGTTCGTAGCCGGTGCGGACCACGTGCTGTTATCTCCACCAAGCTCGGGGTAAGAGGGGAGTAACCGCTCCTGCGGCTAATCAAAAGCAAGAAAAAAAAGTGAACTTTGATGGCAGCATCTATGAGAATGAAGCACTAAAGGTATGGACTTCGTTATCAGCCAGCACCGGTGAGAAAGAGAGCACTAAAGGTGTGGACTTCATTATCAGGGACCATAAGGCCAGATTAATAGTGGCAGAAGGTTGAAGAATAATTGACACCTCTGTTGTTAGTGTTGAACTCAGGGCATCATGAGGGAGAGTCACGTTTGCGAGGCAGGTAGTAGGGGCAGACTGCATCCTCTTCGAGAGAGACTTCATCATAGTAACCGAATGGATCCAAGGCCAAAGGCTTTGGTACTGGCTTTAGACCGCTACTACGTAATATTTGCAGTCTCTTAGCTGCGTATAGTCTCTCTCGAGCTGTACACGTCTACGTGGAGGCGAACAGTGTGGCTGATTAGATGACTTCATTCGCAGCCTATATACTGAGGGATTCATTTGGACTGACACTGACGAGGTGCTCCACGTTTTGTGATATTTATTTATTTATTTATTTATTTTCTGATTCTCTTAAATTTGTTTATGCCGATGTAAAAAATAAATAAATAAATATAAACGAGATGCAAGTGGAGCGCTCAGGAATGCATGTACGGGCTTTCAGAAAGAGTCGTGACAGATCGCCAGCTACATTTTTTTCTCCATGTAAACATCGCAGCCAGCATGGACTATGTACTATTATCTCGGACTATGCTATAAATTAGCGAAAACGGGTACGGAGTCGAACAATTCCAATGGCAGCTGCGATTTTCTTTTATAGTACTTTTAATTAAAGTTCTCTAGGAGAGAAAAGAGATTTCCATGCTTTAATTATATCAGGAATCTAATCTGCAATCTTTGATGGTGAAGTAAAGAGAGATCATCATGAGGACAAGCTTCACTTTATTCTTTCTCTAGAAGTTCAAAGGATGGATATCGATTGAAGGTCGGTTGCAGAATTCGATTTATTTTTCATTAATTTTTAATTAGTGATATATTTCGAAATTGATTTATAAATTAATAATGATGATATTATGAAATTGAATTTCCACTCTCAACCAAACATCTCTAGCATCATGGATGGTGGCTATTGTTATTGCTAGAAAACGGACCTGAAGGTGATCGCGAATCAGGAGAAGGAGCTTCTGCCGCAGGCAGTGGCGGACGGCTATCTTCGGTAGACCTGCAAAAAGCCCAGGCCGGAGAATTCGGCGAAGGCCCTCTGATGCTCAAGTCAGAGAGGATTTGTAGATATTTTAATGAAAAAATATTTTCTGTTGAGAGGAGAAGTCCCTCTCTCCCCGGAGTTCCCCCTCTTTATAGGAGAGGGTGTGGTGGTTACTCGGAATCGGATATAATTGCGCAAATCTTGGGTTAAATAAATTATCTTAGATGGCACGGAATTTCAGGCTAGCTGGCAATCGGTTAAGATTGCAAGGATTCAAATTTGACAGCTGTTGTGACAGAAACTGCGGGATTTGATCCCGAATATGGAGGATTTGGTGACTCCTTCTTTATGCAGTCGCTCCGATTTAGAGACCGGCTTGACTGTCGGTGGAGTCGAGGTCGGTCTCTTCCTTGGCCTCGAGGTCAATCAAGCTTTGCTTAGCCGAGACCGAGATCACGCTTGCTGAGACCATGCTCGCCGAGACCATGCTTACCGAGATCACGTTTGCTAAGACCATACTTACCGAGATCATGTCGCTGAGACCATGCTTACCAAAATCACGTTCGCCGAGACCATGTTTACTGTTGGATTTGGGTGTTTTAACCCTATGCATTGGGTGATCCACTTTTCCCCCATCAGCTATGACAAAGACTATTAGCACTATGGGTTTATTAAGGCAGAGAGCAGTAGCCGGAAAAAATCTAAAAATATCAATCATTTTGGAAACTAGGTTAAATTTGTAAGAGTCAATATATTGAAATATCTTTCTATCAATGCAAATTTGTGGCATCAAAATTTGTAGGGCCATATTGCAACAAAAATTAAGTGGCGGTCTTTAATTGAAATTTTTTAAAAATTTGGAATCGAAATATTTTTCATCCAAGCTTGAAGGAATATCTTTATATTTTTTTCTAAGTGTAATATTTCATGGAATGGAAAATACTGCTTACAAATTATTCATTTTATTCATTTATGTAATGGAGTGCAATTTATTCATTTTGCATAAACTCTAGCAAACTACATGATTATGTACATGCATTAATTTTACATGGGATCCCAATAACCTAGAAAGTATGTATATATATATATATATATATATATATATATATATATATATATATATATATATATATATATATATATATATATATATATATATATATATATATATATATATATATATATATATATATATATATATATATATATATAAAATTAGATAAATGGAATCAGAATAAAGATGGTCTGTAAAATTACTCTATTGTAACATCATGACTTCAAAACATGGAAGTATCTCTTCCCCAAATCATACATGACTAGAGCTTATGAGTTACATACAACCCTAGTCCCTGGAAGTTGGACTAGCTGGTGCTTATCGACTGATTGCTACCATCACAACCGACCGTCCTACATGAAACCTATGCAATTGATAGCCTAGCTACAAACTACAAACCCCTGCCATTCTGACCATCTTACCCAATCCATCTATCATTAAACTTACCATATAATAGAGTAATTAACTTTTCATATCATTAAACTCCGTAGAATCGACTCCATAAACTGTGCCGGATCATAGATACAAAACAAGCATACTCACTCTATTTGGCGATGATGTTTTGCGTTTGGAGTTGATGATCATCAGATGAGCACCTTCTACGTGCCATTGTTTTTCTCCTACTTTAAGGACAATATATCTAAATGGCTTCATATCTTTATCTGAAGGAGGAAGGTATCTTGATTTCGCAAAAAGATTGACAATGTTATTTTCTTGGAAACTAAAAATTGAACTTTTGATGATGAGCATGAAGATGTCCACAGCCTCATGAATACAAAAGACACTATTATACTAATAATCAATTCTCTGATGACAATCTGTAACTCATGAAACAACTCGATGGTGTCTAAGATAATGCTTTCATCCAAGTGGAGGATATGTACAAATTTAACCGGCTCTTGGTGTAACAAGAGAATCTAGAAGATGCATAGCTTTCCTGCAAGCATGCACCTTCTTATACTTTTCCGATGTTTATGTTGCAAATATAGTTCAATAGTTAGTTCCAGAGAGTGCAGCAATGTTACATCCTAACAAAGCAACAAAGCATAGGAAACACGAAATCTATATGTTTGGGAATACGTCTTTTTGGTTATATACCTTCAAAAAGATGAACCCTTTCCAAAATCTCCAAGTCTCCTCGATCCTAATATTTTCAGGGTTGGAACCCAGGTCTTTAGCATAGCCTCACAGTTAGGTTAAGCTTGCATCTTCAATGGCTGAGAAACACTTTAGGAAACAATAAGAAACTAGTAGTGGTTTCCTAATTTTTAAAGTATGCTACTTAGGCTTCCTTAAAATATCATTCATTCTTAGTGGAAACTAATTAGTCAAACGAATTAGTCCATGTTCCTTAAATGGACTTCTAAACCTATGAGATGCGCTAACTTTTTTTTTTTTGGAGGGACAACAGTGGGAGGACCACCAAATTAGAGTTTTTTTTTTTTTGATACTAAGGGAGGCAAAAGCCACCCAAGATTTTATTAAAGAATTGGTAATTACTAAGAGGATGAGTTACAGGAAGTAGAGAGTTTGTCAGATCAGAATTGCAGGTGTTAGTTGTAACCAAACAAACTCATGAGAAAGTAAAGAAGATAAACATTTGTTAGCTATGTGTAAGCCAAAACAGAAACAAAAAGAAAGAATTGTGTCATCTTTTGAAGAGTAGACCAACCAACCACTTTAGCGCAACCAAGAAGATCATTCTAATTGCAGAGTATAGATCAATCCTTAAACAAATGCATTACCTTCCAAAACTGTTGAGGAACATTCTAGAGTTTCTTTCCTCCTAGCAACAATACACAGTTACTACCACCAGCATAGGAAAAGCTCATTTTGTTGAGGAGATTCTATTAAGCAATATTCTTCCATTTTTCTCAACCTAGCAGCACTATATAGATCCTTGATAATGGCTGAAGTTCGAACTTGGCAAATGACAGTAAACAAAGGTTGAACAAGAGCTGTAGCTAAAGGAAACAAAGTTGCCATCCCTCAGTCATTGGACAGGCTGATTATAGCTGAGGTATAGGTTGAAGGCGGGGCTGATCTATTCTGCACTTAGAGAAGATGTTACTAGCTAAAACTTCATCATATGCAACCAAGGCAGAACCATGTTGACAAGAAAAAAATAGAATCTTTTGCTTGACCAATTTGAAATAAAAGCATTTCGTGAAAAAAAAACATTCTTTACAGCTCCCTCTGCGTATTAGGATCGTATAGCCCCGACCAGTCATTGAAACCTCAAAGTTCCTCTACAGTAATTGAGGCAATTGAAGATCTTTTATTTAGAAAAATTCTGGAGTTCCGCTCTTTCCAATAGGTCCAACATATAGCAACAATCAGCATGAGAATGACGGTCTGAGCACATTTTGTGGTTCAACCTTCAATCAATGCATAGATTTTCAAAACTTAGTTGAGGATGAAGCACCCTAAGAGAAGAACAAATGGTCTTCCATATAGTGGAAAAGAACTTATAGGAGCAAAAGAGATGATCAACAGTCTCATTTATATCATGGAACAGAACACAACTGCCAAGATACTTACCCAATTTTTTTCAAGGTTGTCTCTGGCGTTAAGCTTCTTTTTCCAGCACAACCAAAGAAAGCATTTGATTTTAAGTGGTATTGAAAGCTTTTACAATGAGTGAGCAAATCTACATTTGATACCCCTGGTGTTCAAGAAGTGGTAAAGTAATTTTGTGGAGAAGAATCCATTGCTACTTAATTTTCAACATATTTGGTCTTCTACCTGATTAAGAGTGACCGAAATCAAAAGAGACGAAAGATTAACGAACTAGATTCAAGCTTTCAAGGAGGCAGAGGATGGCCTCCTAAGCCTCCAAGACATAGAATGTGGGTTATAGTGATCGATAACAATGCCATTTTTTTTCCTACTAAGATTGTTTAAAGCTAGAAATAGGAATTGGAGAGGTGCATCACAGACCCAAGGATCTTTTCAAAATAATGTATTATGTTTATGGCCAATTTTGAACTGAGCTCTATTCTAAAAAGCAGGGAGAGCATTAATAATGTCACACTATAGATTAGAACACCTTCTAATAGATTTCTAACTCATAGATAATTGACTTTTCTATGGTATGCAAATTGTATCTGCTTTCTCCAAATTTTTTGGTCATTTGAAAGATACCTCCATCCCCATTTTGATAATAGGGACATATTCAATTCCGCCAGATCCTTGACTCCCGAACCTCAATCCTCCATTTGAAGATAATCCGTACTCCAATTAATCTTATATGATACTCCATGACAACTCAAAGAGCTTGACCATAGAAAAGATTTTCAATATTTGTCAATCCTCTTGATCACCCATGCCAGAAGCTTGTAAGTTGACATAAAATAGATAGGGAGAGAGGAGAGTATGGAGTTGATTAATGTTAACCTCCATCCAAAATACAAGAATTTGCTTTTCAATGTTGCCAATCTAGCTTCAACTCTTTGAATCAAGACCATCCAATTAGCTTTAGTAGGTTTACCTCTACATAGAGGAAGCACAGGATATTTAATTGGAAGAGATGAGCAACTATAATTCAACCAACCTGCACATCTTGTTGTAGCCATGTTGTCCTATCCAATAGCTGAGATGGAGCTTTTTATGATAGTTAATAGCAAGCCCATATATCATTTCAAAATAGTAGAGAATGATCTTCAAAACAGCCATATACTCCTTCCTAGCATGAGTGAACACCAGAGTGTCGTCCACATATTGCAAAATCTTCATCCTTCTATAGATCCAAGGATTACCAAGCCCTTCAAAAATCTTAAACGCTACGGCGTAGTTGAGCATTCTACATAGGGGGTCGGTAGCAAGAATAAAAAGATATGGGGAAAGAGGATCTCCTTGCCTTAGCCCTCTCCTACAAAAGATCCAATCTCCAATCTCACCATTTATATTCACCACCTTGAAGAAAATTTTCTGACTAGAAGCAGATTTAGCAGAAATTTAGGGTCAATTCTATCAAAAGCTTTGGAAAAATCTAACTTACAAATGATTCCATCCGTAATAGCCTTTCTTGTTTGAAACAAAATCTTAGTGGCATAGAAGATGTTGTCCATAATTGATCTTTCTTTATGTAAGCCGTCTGCACCGAGTCAATAAGCTTCTTCATAAAGAGCTGCAACTGACCCGCCAACACTTTGGTCACAATCTTGATGCAGCTATATATAAGATTGATGGGGCAAAAATCACTAGGTTTCGTAGCAGCTTCTTTTTTTGGAGTTAATATTAGTATTGCATAGTTTAGCCTGAATAGGTCAATATTGATGTCATAAAGTTGTTGAAAGAGAAAGAAGAGGTTACGGTGCAGAATACTTCCACAGAATAAAATTCCATTCTTATGGTGCAGCACTAAAAGTATGAGGTTATCGTATTGCATATCAAGTTAAGTCCATCCAATTTTGAGACTATTCTGTGGTTCTCGCATCAAGAAGCCTAGGTTGCCTGTCCTTATTTACCCATGTCTAAATAATGATATCCTTGAGTGCGGGGAGTACCTTACTCCTTCCACTTTTCTCCAAAAAAAAAAAAAGAAAAACATGATATGGGTGAAAGTCACAACTGACTTTTACATCTAAGTGGCAAAGTAAAATATGTATCATTGTCAAAAGGGAGATCCCATGCAACCATGTTACTAATTCTTAGCCATTTATGTTGTAAATTAAAAAAAAAAAAAAAACATACTTTGAGATGTGCCATAGATATCATGCACACTGCCGGCTCGAGCCTTAGCCGACCGAGGCGGTCGCCTAAGGCCCCCGGCCCAGGAAAGGCCCCCACCAAGGCACGACAGCCACGTTTTTTTTTTTATTATTGTTTAATTAGAGAGTGGGTGACGACGGATGTGAAAGGCACTGGGGGCTGGGGGTGGGGCTGGGCGGTGGCGGTGGCGTCTGGCAGACGGCTGAGACGGGGAGGGGACTGGGCGATAGCTACGAGCTCCACCCGTAAGCCGCTACAGTGCGTCCCTTCGGCGTCTCCCCGGCGTCACAAGCTAAGAACGTAGCTACGGTAGGCCCTGGGCAACGGCTACCGGCTACGACAACGTTGACAAGCAACGGGCAACGAGCCAACGGGCATTTCCTCCCCGGCTCCCCCCTTCTCTCCCCCCTTCTCTGCCGCCTTAATTTCTTTTTTATCTTGAATTCCATTGTACTTATCCCTTTTCAAAAATTCATCCCTATTTTTTATTGGATCTAGTTTAGATTGCGGCTGCGGCCTGCCTTTTTAATGCCTGAACCTTCTCTGGTTCTCGACTCTCGGCACTCGGCAGAATCGGCATTCGGCAGCTCGGCTTGCAGACCGCAAAAGAAACGATTTTAAGCTCCGCTCTCAGTCCTCTCTAGCTCTCCTCGCCGGCTCGCCGACGCCGCCGTCCTCGGCTCCTCAGCCTCCTCCCATCCTTCGGCTTCGGCTCCGCTCGACCGCTCGGACGGTCTGCTCTAAAGTCCACGGTCCACCTCCTGGTCCTCCTCCGAACCTCCTCCTCCGCTTTTGTCCGTGCTGCCTGCTTGCCTCCTCCTCGGCTCCGAGGTCCTCGCTCCGGCCTCCCGTCCTCTCCTCTCCAGCTCTCCTCGCCGAGTCGCCGTCCTCGGCTCCTCTGACCTCCGGGCTCCGCGGCGACCGAGGCCTCCCGGCTCTCCTCGCCGTCCTCGGCAGTCGGCTGCTCCGACAGTCCGACTCCGAGTCGCCCCCACCCACGGTCACGGCCTCATGGGTCGGTTGACTCGGTTCCCACAGCCATAGGCCACAGTCCCACACTCCCACTTCACGGGTTGGCTGGCCCAGTTCCCACTGATCCCATTCCCAGGCACAGGCAGTGAGGCAGGACCGGCAGGTGAGTTAGTTACTAGTTTATTAATTAAATTTTGGTCCAATTAATTTTTATTTAGTCCAGTAATTAATTTAGAATTGATTATTTTTAAAATATTTTTATACTTATTAAAAAATTATTATTTAAATAATAAAAAAAAGGTCTCTTCTAATGAGTTCGCCTAAGGTCCCCAAATGTATTGGGCCGCCCCTGATCATGCAAGTCTTTGTTTGTGACCGCGCCACTTCACCACTGGAGATCGAAGAAATGCATATATGCATCCCTTTCAGTTTCTGATTATGGTTGCAGCCACGGATTAAATTTATTCGTTCCAACATCTTAGAACTAGTCTTAAAGCTAAAGAAAGAGCAGAGGAAGCTTATGATTGAACCGGGACCTGCTTAATTAGCCTGCAACCTAACCTTGTCTTCCATGTCTCTCTGCACCATCCTTGGAGCCTAAGGCACCCTTCAGCCATCCATGAATTATTGCGTGGCCACCAAAGTGGCCCGGATCCTTTTTTTGACGAAGAATCTGAGGAAAAAGGAAAGGAAAGAAAGTAGGAAATTAAGAAGAGAGAAGCCGGCCCACCACTTTGTTGAAGTACTGGTACATGCATGATGGATGACCGAGGGGGCTCCAGCGACATTGTGGGAACCCTCTCTTGGCCTCAATGCCGGTGGCCACTGCGCTCCCCGCGGCCTCTGCGCACGGCTCTCATAGAAAAAGGAAAGCGCATGCAATCGGTACAATAGTGCGAGGAATCATTTCTTCCTGTCATGGTTTTTTGTAAAAAAATCTTATGCCAGGTACTCATTTGGAGAGGATCGGAATAAGAAGATTATATATATGGAAGCATGATAAATTATAACTTGTTTATTAAATTTTCATAGCATCGAGTTGTGGGGCCCGAATGGTGGATGTGATGAGCAGCTCATCCGCCAAGAGTGTTATGTATGTATATGATGGATTTTCTTTTATGATGACGACCATTTGGTTGTATTCAGCATAAATCTCAATGCACTTCAAACTCTACAATCATCTGCCTCTTATATTGTTATACAGATCTTGAAGAGACCATTACATGAATTAATGGTGGATTTGTGCGAAGGAAGATGCAACCCCTGTCCAAAGGAGGAAGCCCATGGGGAAATGCTTGCACGGTGAGGTCTACAACCATCTAAGTTTGTTGTCTGCATTTTCCTAAGATGATATCACCTATAAAGTCTCTAGGTCATGCTGTGCAAGAAACGAACAGGGATCGATGCAAAAATTAGTATGCATCAAATTTTACATATCTGTCCATATGAAGATGCATAACTACACATTCTCATTTTGCTAGATTTATGTTTTCCAAAGACAGCAAGATTTTATTTTTTAAAAAATTATGCTTAGCAGACATTTTTACAAGAAAATAAGATTTTAGGATAATTTTTATAACAATAAACTAATATTTGCCTCTTAAAATAGTCTGCATGCGCAGTACATCTACAGTTGCCAAAGATGTGGCCGCCAAAAAAATTCATTTTGTGGGGGCTTTTTTTTATATAAATAATCAAAGTATTTTGCATAAGTCAACATATTTCAGTCATAATTCTTCTCCTTGACTCTATCACGAGTCTTGGCAATTACTACTCTTACTACATTCATGGATGAGCACGATTTCGCTCTAAGAAAATACTATGGCTTCTTCCCTTGGTATCACATCCACTCACGTACATTGCATGTGCAATGGCTCGTGTCATATGGTGCTGGACAGCTAATAATTTTAATGCTGTCATTTGTATGGTGAGCAAGTACTGGTATCCTACGCACAAAAAAAATTAAAAAAAAAAAATTCACCTTTCTTTGCACCAACCCACTATTAGATCACCTAATGCGCAAATCTTTGAGCACTCCAAACTTCCATATATTTATATGACTCTCAAAGCGAGTAGTTGATGATCCAACTTTGGATAGGTGCAAAGGGTGGAGAAACTTTTTTTTGGTACGAAGGATAAATAAGGGAGCTGTATCTTTCAGGAGAAGAAGGATTTAGTTTTCTTAATCGCCATAAATAATTCTACTGTCTATGCAAATCTATTGTTGGTTCGTCCCATGGTTATTTTGAGATCTATGCAAACGGATGAATAATAAATTAGAATCAACTGAGATCTGTGCAGAGAATGATTCAACGGTGGATTGGCGCGAAAGATGCAATCCTATCTCGAAGAATACAACTGTGATGATTTACTTAGAAAAAGGATACAACTATGATCCTCTAGTACCTCCCCAAACCTCTATCTTGTTTGCCGGCGCCCGAAACGTATCTAATGGGCTCAATACTCGCCTCCACGGCTCATTCCCTTCAACTACTTGTGCTCCCTTTTAAATACCAATTTAGCCTAGGCTATCCTGCAAATAAGGCTGTGCCCCCCAGGGGCCCCGACATTTGAACCAACCTCCTCCTCTCTCTCTCTCTCACACACACACACACACACATCACGATCTCCTCGCTCCTGGATCCCAACCAGCAAAAAAGAAAAGCTTCTCAATCACCGATAATGACCTGAGCCCGCGCCGCCCCCCCCCACCATATCCTCTCTTCTCTTTCATCTCTCTTCCATCCTTTCCTCTCTTTGTTCTTCTCTTTGGCCCCTTCCATCCACTCCTTCCCCTCTACTGATAGCCTGTTGTTTCTGTAGAATTTGTTGGTGCGATCTACATATATATATATATATATATATATATATATATATATATATATAGAGAGAGAGAGAGAGAGAGAGAGAGAGAGAGATGAGGCCATTATCCATGGCTGATATGTTCTGGAACATGAAGAAGAAGAGTGGGCTGGAGATGGCCATCTGGTCGGCCAAAACCGCTTTCCTCCTGATAGGCTTCGCCGCCGCTGTCGTCTTCGCCAGCCTCGCTGTTGCCTCCTCCCTCGGCCTCCTACTCTGCAGCCTCTGGATCGTCATCCAGATCATCATCGTTGCTATCTGGAAGCTCTCCGATGCCAAGCCCCACGGCGACCAGCCCCACCACCCCGAGGTCCCTGTTGCCCCTCCTCCTGACTCGCCGGAGACCTGGTACGACGTCCCTTCCTCCCCCACCACCTCCACCGCCAGTTCACCAGAATTCAAGTCCTCGCTGCCACCGGAACACGTCAATCCACCGGAGCCGTCCGTGACGGAGGCGGCGGCGTCGAGCCCTGATGATGGCAGCAACAATTCATTGGACGGGATATGGAGGGCAGTCATGGAGGGCGGCGGGTTGCCGGCAAAGCCGGCGTTGAGGAAGAGCGGCACGTGGGAGAGGCGGCAGAACGTGGCGGAGGAAGCGGTGGCCAGGCGGGAGATGAGCAAGTCGAAGACGTTCAAGAAGGAGGAGGGCTGGAGGAGGAGGGATGTGCTGGTGGTGCGTCAAGACGAGCTGTTCCTGCGCGTCGAGACGCTCATCAAGAAGCACCACGACCATCTCCGGATCCAGCGTCAGGAGTCCGAGCAGCGCCGCTTCTTGGAGAGGCTTCGCCACATCTACTAGTAGATTCGAATGATCTCCTCCTTTCCTCCAAATCCGCACCTCTATCAAAGCATCCAAAAATAAATAAATAAATAACTTTATTCTATATATCGATTACTACTACTACTACGACTACTACATGTTTTCTAATGTAGTGCTCGTAAATGTGATCTAATTAAAGAGGAAGTGCAGTCCTCTTATCCTCTTCTCTTAATTTAAGCATCTTTTAAATATAGTCATTTACGCTGAGATTGTTGGAGTTTAAATTTTCAGGAAAGCTATGTGCCAGCGTTTGGATATCACTAAGTTTCTTCTTGGCTTTATATATTCTGCAGGCTCGCGCATTGTTTATGCTGGAGATGGATGGTGGAGACGGATATTTCACTCTTAAAGCTTGGTAAACTTCCTTAATTACTGGATTGAGGTGTTAGTGTGCTGTATATAGTACATATATGCTTTGTGGAAATAGCTAGCAGCTGTAATCGCAATTTCAAGAGGCATCCATACGACTGCTTTCTATGGTAATTAGTGTACTCTTTGTGATCCAAACGACATGCCTCTCCTCCTCATATTTTCAGCTTTTAGTTCAGACATGTCATATAGAATAAAAAAACTTAAATCAATTAAGGTATTTACTAAAATAACAAATATATGCAGGGACTCGCACATTATTTAGTAGATACTGCCCATGCACAGTTTTTAAGTAGTTTTATTTATATGCACTTAAATGGCAACAAGTAATCGGATAGCTAAAAAAGTTGTTCTATGGCAACAAAACATTAAAAAAGTTATCAGCAAAATTAAGCTATCTGCACATTTGGTGCTTAGCACATGAGATGCAGGCCACATATTTAACTGAAAGAAGCATGCAATAAAGGGATGGGCTTCCATTAATAAATGAAAGTTAGATTTATTTTGCTATGAGGTATCTTTTGTTTATGAGAACTGATTACTAAACTCATTCTATTGTTTGATATGTATGGAATTCATTAAAACTTTTGGTGGTGAGATGAAAATGTCAATTAATTCCACAAACGATGTATATATGTTGTAGTTTTTCCTTTGATGTAAATAAAATATGGATCAAAATTGGTAGCAATTCAATGTAATATATCTTTGATTTATGCTATTCATATATGTATGGTGAGTGCTACTTGTCTGTTGTAAACATAAGTGAATATTAGAAAGAGAGAAGAGTTCATCAGGAGGGTAATTATCTTATGGAATGAGACAGCGCAAACAAATTTTGCTTCACCTGAGTTAGAAAATTCTATATCACATTTGAAACTTATGCTATTATAGATAAAGAAAAGAAAAGCTTGCCTAGCAACAAGGGCAGTCACTAAAATACGGTACGTAAGAAGGAGTTGGAGAAGTTACGTACAAAAGCTATATATGTGAACGTGAGTGCGCGGAGAATTCCAGCTAAATATTTAATTGAGGTAGTGCAAATTTATATTATTATCAGTTATCAAATAACGAGTGGCTTGTGAAACAACAAACGAACAACTAAAGAAAAAGCATATGGTTAATCCTTTAACAAGTGATATTGCAATGGTTAATCCTTTATATCTATTATTATCTTATTCATCTTTATTTCTGCATAAGAAGGCAGGATTATGCACTTTTTCGTTTATCCAAAATCTCTCTCTCGCTCCCTCCCCCTACCATCTCTCATCTATGATAAATCATAGAACTTTTGTAACAATTCAGAACCTCATCTAAAGAGGTTAGTTGAAAGGTATTTTTTGAGTTCTATAAATACCTAAGAACTCTTCGACGAATAACCAATGTGTGACTAAACACACGCTCGCATAGATCCTCATATACTCCCCTCGTTCAAACTGTCTTAAACCTTAAGCTATGATATCTAGGCTCTAATAGTTTTCCTGTCACAATCCCCAATAATCTTAAACCTATGCTCTGATATCATTCCCATTACAATCCCAAATGATCTTGAACCTTCGCTTTGGTAGTTTTTCTATCACGATTCCTAATAATCTTAAACCTAAGCTCTGATACCACTTGTAACAACCTAAGACCTTATCCAAAAAAGCTAGTTGGAATGTATTTTTTGAGTTTCCTAGTTATATATATATATATATATGTACGTAAGATCTTTTCAGCGAATAACCGATATAAGACTAAACATCCGCCTGCACAGGTTTTCACAGCTTTTTCATTTAACCATATCACATATAATGCTCCACCAAATCTCTCTTATATTAATATACAACTACAACTTCCATTTTTACGGGAAAGATACAATTGATCAGTATCTTCTTGGACTTGGTCACTTGCTTCATACTATTATTTAACATTGACTCTTGACTGATTGTGAGAAAATATATATTTTTAGACATCCATCATCTTGGCCAGATAAAATTATTTGATTAGACAGAGGAAGCTTAATAGTTTATTAGATGATCCACTTAAAACCTACTCTCTTCAAGTACACCGGACCCTCTCTTTTTTGTACATACAAGCAAGTCCCCAAATGACATCATACTTTCATGCAATCATATTTGTTTTCAGCACTTCTGCCTTCTCTAAATTCCAACCAAACTGATATCCATCCATCCTATCAGACGGAAAGAAACCACCTTGAATTGATATTGTTTTTAACCATTGTTTCATTATTGGGTGTTACTATTAAGCTAATCTTCAAACTGACTACAGTTATAATAGATTACAGTTGGATTTTTGCTAACATGAAGCTTGCTTTATAACTTTTCTTAAAGCTGAAGTTTGGCAGACCCGTTCCAAGCCACAGCCATGACCCACAAGCTTTATATTGTCAATACTGTCAAGTTCATGAGGTCCTTTTTGCATAATATATGCCCGGTATGGGCTATATTTAATATAAAGGAAGCGAGCTTTCACCTCATAAAAGTAAAGTTGTGACCCAGTTTCAGAAAAAAATATATATGATTCTCAACTCGCTTTCCAAACAAGAAAAATGATGGAAATCGACAAAAAACATGACATATGCTTTTTATTTATTATAATTATAAGAATTTTGTTTGATAAAATTATCTTTCTTCATATTTATTCCCAACTCAGTAGCTTTGTTCTTTGCAAACAAGTTGTGATATGCAATATCTGAATCAATATATAATCCTCAACTCATTTCAAAAAAAAATGTGATGAAAAAAATCGATAATAAACATGACATATGCTTTTTATTTATTAGATTAATAAAAATTTTGTTTGATAAGAGTATCCTTCTTCATAAAAAGAAGGAGGAAGAGGAAAAAACAAAGAAAACGAAGCCCAAACACAAAGTAGCTCTCTAACATGTTACGCTTGTATATATGATGGGGATTTGAATATATTTTGAGGAAGATGTTAAGAACTCCTTACTCCGAACTTCCATCAATAATTTGCTTCATGTTCATAATATGCATGTACTCCTAGAAGAAATAGAATTTATCCTCACTCTCAAATGGGTGCATCCAAAGAAAATATTGCATTTCTCCAGAATACAGAATTTATAGAAAAGCAGTAAATTATAAAAAATCAAAATACTTTGCATTTATAATTTATTTTGTTTGATCTTTTTTAGAAAGGTTCTGCTTAAAAATTTTAATAGTGGATGTGAAAAAGAAGTGTCTCTTTAGGTTATAGAGCAAGCGTCAGGGAATGCTACGTACCATGGACGTTGCATTAAAAACAAAACCACGGAACAGTTGAAATCATCTCAAAATTGGAAATATGATTAACAATCAAGATCAATGATGCAACTAAATGCAACTTGTTAATCTCACACCATTCAGCAGTTTTCTACTCACTACTATAAAGAAAGGTTCAAAAGAGTCACAAGCTTCCATCATTTAGAGGAAAGTTAGCTACATAGAACTAAAGAGTGGCTTGCATTATTGTGAAAATCCGAAAAGGTCTTGGGTATTTATACAGGACTAAGAAACCCAAAAGAAATACCTTTCAACCAGTCATTTTAGGTGAAGTCCTAAGTTATTACAAATGGTATTAAAGCAAACTCGTCCCATAACTTATGTGAACTAGGGGACACTACAATATGAGGTCATAAAGGCTGATCACGGGTCGATCATGGTGCTTGTGATTAAATTTGAATGGATTTGAATCCTTATAACCTGACGAAGATGTTAGAGCTTGAATAGAGAAAGTATGTGAGGATCCAAAGAGTTTTTAGATACTTATACAGAGTTAAAGGACTCAAAAAAATACCTTCCAACCAGTGGAACTGTCTTTTCCCTGAAAACTCGTACACCTCCCGTTCCCATCCTACCTCTCAAGGTTCGCTATACATGCATGTTGGCTCCTGTCATGTAAGACAGTTTCAGCCTTTTTCTTTAATGCAGATGGGATGTTTTCGCATACAACAGAAGGATCTTTATGCATTAATTAATCACAATCCACTAGTTCATGCTTAGCATACTAAAGTTTATTAATGAAAACAAAGAATCCCAACCAATAGAGAGGTTTTATCGTGGCTAAAGCAACTACGCCAACTCAATGGGCCAGATTGGAGCCTAGTTGGAGAAAATGCTACAGATAGGGATCAATGAATAGGGAAGCTCAGAGTGCTAACGTGTCCTGGGGTCTGCATGAAGCTGGAATTAATCAGTTGATAGCAGCTCAAGTCCCACTGTGGATTGAGCGGGAGGAGTTATCAAAATGCAAGGGGAGTGGATGCGTCAGTGACGGTGATGGTGATCGTTCATTTCCGTTCAAGG
This sequence comes from Phoenix dactylifera, assembly GCF_009389715.1. NCBI lineage: Eukaryota > Viridiplantae > Streptophyta > Magnoliopsida > Arecales > Arecaceae > Phoenix > Phoenix dactylifera. Next base: position 16,957,795 of record NC_052396.1, on the reverse strand, counting down.
AGGGGTCAAGGTCAAAATTTTCTTGTAGGTTTCAGCCGTGGCTATGAACTTCTTAAACGACGGGAGGAGAGGAGGTGGGCAATGGTTTTGGTGGCTTGTGACCGGTCAAACTCTCCCAGGTTTCGAAAAATCTAGGACAGGATCTATGGGTCAGGCTCGAATCCAGGTTATTCTTATTCGACATTGTCTTGTCTTGTTTCCAGTACCGATAGCCGCTTCTACAATCGGATACCAACCCAGTATGTAAAGCTTGGGTGTTGGGTCTGAAAATAGAACCGATAAACCATTATATTGGGTCTAGATCTCAACATCACACCTCAAGTTTCATTGAATCAAGCTTAGATTTCAGGGAATTCATACACACGTATACATCCTTATATGTATATGTATGTATCTTCTCGTATCAAGAGAAGAAGGTATTTATTTGGTGCATCGAAATCAAAAATTCACACCGTTAATCATGGTCTATCTATATTATAAAAATATTCCTCTATACCGATCGAGAATGCCTCTCATCTTAAAAATATACTAATTAATCTTCACGTAGAAGTAAATTTAATTATATCCTCCTCTATTCTTTTTCAAATTAGATTTAATTATGCTTTTCAGAGAAAAATCTCCTAACCAAATTGCACTCTATCCATCTCATATTTTACTTAAATATTTTTATTTGTATATGCTCTTTCTTCAGAAATCCTTGCTCGGTGTTGCAAAAGAGGAAATCTACTGGTTCGAATACACAGAAGCAGCCCGGCAATGGCACCGGGTGCATGCACCAACATGAGACCAAGTGGATTGCGGGCTAAGCGAGCCAAGTTGTAAACTCACTACTGTAACTCCTGCCATCAATGGTACTAAGAAAAGATTTTTAAGCTAAGAGGGGGTGGGGTGGGGTGTCTTATTCATAGATCAGGGGAGACGCACCTCCTTCCATTATTGCATCGTGAGAAAGGGCCCCTCGTGCCAAGAGATGCAGTCAGCTCACCCCATCTTATTCCTCTCTTTCTCCTATACCCATTGCTCTCCCCAGTCCCCACCCGCCACCTTTTTAAATTATAGATATACCCACACAAAGGCTTGTTCGTTAGGTTGGGTTCTCTTTTCCGCTCCTCCATGCTGCGTCGCATTCCTCATGACTTCTTACAACTAATTTATTCCTTAGATTTCCATAACCAGATCAAATCTAGATTCAGCCCTACGTATCTATATCTTGAAAGGGCACGTGGCAAGCTATAATATGCGACTAACTTATTTCACAAAGTCCCACTGGCTAGTTAGGCCCGGACCTCGTCCGAAGTCTCTAAGATGACCATGCTAGATTGCTTAAGAGAGAGCAGCTTTTAGAAACCACGTAACAACGTATAGTATTTATTATATTTTTTTTATTAGGCGTCGATATATATTATTTTTTTTATTAGTAAAATTTTGTTAGAGTGTTTTGAGAGGCCACATAATAATTTGTATTACTCAGTAATATTTGTCATTATTTTTGTAATTTTATATCAATTTATATTATTTTTTTTTGTATTTAAAGATTTCTCCAACCCAGCTGAAACTCCCTGGTAGCTATAAAGTCCTTTCAGTTGATCGTCTTTATCCCATGTCTGTAGTTTGTGATGGTGGCTGCTGTTGAGTGGGTCTTGGTTGCCTGTCAACTTACTGCTTTACCTTTGGGACCCTGTCCTCCACTGCCGTGTCCTAACTATAAACAACCCGGTGGGATCCACACAAAAGCCCTAGTACTTGCCACTTGGCAGCTAGTCTTGAATGGTCTCTGGCACTGACAAGAATTTGATGGGAATGCTCTCATTTTTGCTTTGTAAACCTTCTGGCCTTGTGAATGAAGGCCCCGCTTGCAACATTATAGGTACTTGGTAAAGGCTTCATGGAAGGCAGGCACGGGTCCGAATTCCCTGCTCTTCTCCACATGCTCGTCCCCTTTAATCCCCTCCATCGATCAAAGGACATAATAATCAAGAAGCCAGCCAGTTAATTAGAAACCTTCATTGATTAGTTTATTGCACCGACTCTGATATATTAACCTACTCTGATATATTATAAAACAGCCAATTCTTTGGAATGTTCCAACCACTGGTATAAGAAGCATGTGACATCTCATCAGCTCTGAGTGAGATATATCTTATTATAGCTTAAAATTATATACAATCTTGCCTATTATAATATATATGAATATTGAATATCATAGCTACGACATATTGCATGCATAATTTTGATATGATATCATAACTGCCACATATTGAATGTACAATATTGATATGATATTACGGATCAATCTTCAAAAATTAAAGAATTTAATTGTCATATTTAAAATTAATATTTATGTCAAATCATATAATTTTGCTATTGTATTATACTATATCTAATTGCTCTGATACCATGTTGAAATCACCACTAGTCCTAAAAACTTAAGTTGATAGGATGAGGTAGCTTTATTTATATATTTTATATTTTCTTACTGTCACAAATTTTATTTTACTTTGGGTATAATTTTAAAAATATATTTTTGGTCGAGGACACTTTTTTCTATCTTTTGAAAAAAAGGAGCAAGAAAAATAATGGTTTTGTATAAGTTGTGAGCGAGTTTGACAAGTATAATTATCCTTTATTTATTTAGATATATTTGGTTCCCGATAAATACAAATTAATAAGTTCGAATAAAGTTTATCTTTTTAGCATTCAATTAGTCTATCTGGAAAAACAAGTTTTTTTTGCTTCTAAATAAAGCCATTTAACTTATCTAGACATGTTTGTTAAACAATTCGGATTTAGGTTTAGATGTATGGCCCATTTTACTCATTTTGACTATTTAATAATTAGGTCAAATCATGATCTAACCCATTTAACTTGCTCGGGGTCTCTTTAAAACCTGCTTAACTTATTTTTATCATGTTTAACTTGACTCGCTCGACCTATTTAACTCATTTAAATCAATTTAATCCGTTTAACTTGTTTAATCTATTTGACTTGACTCCACCAATTTAGTAAATAGATTATTCGGATCAGACCGGTTACCTATTTTATCAATAGGTTTGGTTTATATCTAAATTTTTGATCTATTTAATAAATATCAGGATTCAGGTTAATAATTTTTTAATCTGACATGCATCCAACTTAACCCGTATCCGATCCGATTTGACCCGATTGCCAAACCTATGTTGCAATGATCACCATAATCATTTAGAAGCTTTTTTGTATAGTATATGCATACCAAATAGAATTGTTATTTAATCATATTTCCATTGATATGGCTATTTATAAGGCGAATGAGAAAAATTCTAAAAGATAATACGAATAATGGCTATCATTTTATTTTTTCTTATTTTCTATAGAATGAATAATTATTTACATAAACAATGTAAAAAGAAAAATTGTGATACCTAAATAGGGATTTGTTGAATAGCATAGTTAATTTGCTGTGGATATGTTGGTAGATAACAATTACATGGTGGATGCAATTGCAGTGGTTGCTATGTGCACCATATAGTTGGGGAGCATGCATCCAGAGACAAGATGCTCAAACAACTGAGCGGAGCCCCAGACCTTAATTCATCTTGTCATTCAAGTGCTACTTGATTGAACATATTGTAATGGTAGTTGCATGCAACCTTAAAATAGACATAAATATATAATCAAATCAAAAGCTAGGGTGAAACAAAAGATATCATTTATTTTGTTATAAGATGATCAACATTCATAACCTCAATGGTTAATGTTAATTATTATTATTATTTTTAATAAAACAACTATTTTATAGAGGATTCGAGATTCCTACTGTCTACTGTAGTGCCCGAGTCTTTTGTTCTTCTCACAATCTCCACCACCCATCACCGAAATTGGCTCCAAGCATACATCTTATATGTGTGTTTCGTCCCTTCTCATTAGAATCTAGCTGCATCACCATCAGAGGCCCAAATAAGAGGACAGGGATCAGTGGGGAGGGTGACAGGGGTAATTCCTCGGTGATGAAGAATATATAGTTGGCACCACGTGGTAGTAGAATCAATCTTCAATAATAATGAATTTGGGGCTAACAGTGCATGGGGTTGCAGCTGGCTCATGCGATGGGAAACTTGGGGCCAATATTACGTGAAACTTGGGACGGATGAATGAGTTTTCAGGTTTATGGGTGGGATTTTCGAGTTTTAAGATCTATAAACGCATTCCTTCACGTTTTGTAGGATTTTTGAGACTGAAAACTCACCTTTCGATCAGCCAGGATATTGGCCGGTTCGACTCAAAATGGTGAAGACACGACAAGCCAAATGTATTTTTGTAGGTTTTTTTTGGTACACCGACTGCTTGCACAAATTTTACGTGAGCATAGCTAACAGAGTCAAGAGAAAGAAGATGGCTCGGCGGTGGAGGAACAGATACATGACAAGTCTAGAGAACCTCTTCGAAGTGTTGGACAGTAAAAAAGGCGGCCTAGTCAGCTGCCATAATCGCCTCTTGGTACATATGCACAATTTGGAAGGCACCACACTCTCTCACCAACTAATCTAGCATGGCCTAGAAGGCAATTTAAACGTATTTTAACAGGCTTTCGCAAGTCTCTTTTTTTTTCTTTTTTTTTTTGGTGCTAAAGTAAGTATTTCATACATTATGTGTACGAATATACTCAATAAAATCGGAAAATAAAAGATTGCATAGTACCGGCGTCAACTCTCCCTCTCCGACCCATAAGGTAACTCCAAAATGATTAGCCATATAGACAGTTACCTAATCTGCAGTCCTGTTATTCTTTAAATATATGTTTGGCTTGAAAGGTCTCTTTATTTCTCATCATCAACCAATTCGCAGAAAGGAGTGATCCAGCCACCACCCGTCGGACCGAGGCATCCTTTTTGCCGGCTTTTCCCAGCAAACCCATAGAAAATAAAATTAAAAAAGGATCCCCCTCTGAACCGTCGGATCACTTTCTAGCGGCCCTAATTTAAAACGGGCCCATGTCCTCGTCCTATTCGTCAAAGGCCCGCGTCATTTCCCCCGGCCTCCCCGCCCCGCATCTCTCTCATTCCCTTCTTTACCCTCTCTATCTGGAAAATGATACCAAAAATACTCCCCAAAGATTCAGTCATTAATGAGAACTAGTAAGGGTACATCAGTCATCTACGCCTAGCCGTTAACAAAGTTTTGGGGTCGGAGACGGTACCTGACCACCTGTTAAGGGGAAACCTTCCATAAAAAAAGAACAGAGGCAGTGACGACCGTCGACGAGCCCCAACCTTTCTCTCTACGAAATGAATCACTGATATCATTTTATACTCTCTTTCTCTCTCTCCGATACGATCCATAAAACTTTTTTTTTTAAATACCATAAAGAAACCAGGAACGAGAAGAGAAAGAAGAAAGGCAAGCACAGTAGAAGTGGAAGGGAAGGTGGTTTCCTGTTTCTTTCTTTCGTCTCCACTCGCGCGATCCTTCTCTCCTCCACCAGTCTCCTTTGATCCCTTCCAATTCCCTCCCCACTCCCCTCCTCATAAAATTTTCCTCATCTTTCTCCAATTATTTGAGGTTTCTCTTTTCTTTACTTTCTTGATTTTTTTGGCAGTTTTTTGATATCCCCCAGCCTCAAAGTTGCTTTTTTCCTTTCTTCTTTTTTTTTTTGAGAATTTTTACTTCCGGGCGGTGATTTAGATCGAGAGATCCTCCACGTTCATTCATTCTTCTATTTTTTTTTCTTTTTTTGGTTTTTTTTTTTTGAATTTGTCCTTGGGATTGAAGATAAGAACCTTGAAGGAAGTGTAGTAGAACACGGCAAGAAGTTTTGAGGAATCGAAAGAATCGATCTTGGGAGGTTATCTAGGTTTCGAGATCAGGTGGGAAGAGATTGGGAGCGTCCGATCGAATGGCGTCCGTTGAAATGAGGTCACGGAGGGCGCCGAGCTCGAAGAAGACCAAGCCGGAGAGGTCCAGGGTGAAACCGCGGGCGCCACCCCGGCTCCAGTCCACGAAATCGATGCCCCAAGATTTTAGTTTCACCAGCGGCTCCATGCCTTCCTCCTTGGAGGAAGCCGGCGACAGGAAGGAACTGAAGGAATCGAAGACGGATCTTCCTTCTTTGGATGAAGAGGACATGGGGAGTTTCCAGGGGAATGATGAGTCGCCGTACAGTTCGAGGACGACTTCCCGGGAGAAGAGATCTCCGGAAGGAGAGGGAGATGATGCATCCGAGGATGTGACTTCGAGGTTGCCTGTCGTCGCTCCGTTGCGGATTGACTCCAGATGGAGCGATACCACCTCTTATGGCCCGAAGAAGGTAAGTCTTTTGTTCTTCTTTTGGTTAGAGATCACTCCTTCATGAGGGCGAGACCGGATTTAGGTGCAGGGATGGTTTTGTTATTTTTTCTTAAAAGAATTAAATCTACACCATTGCTACATTTTTCTGCATATATTCTCGCAACCTTAAAATTGGGCTCGGAGCATACGTTTTAGTTATCGAGAACAAACAGAAAATGCAGGGGTATTTATATGTTGCCTCGGAAATGGTTAAATGTGTGATTTTCATGGATTTTCAGTAACGATTTTTCTTATTTATATTATGTATGTACTTACATTGTACTTGTGATTGGGAAATTTATTTTTGTTTAATTAGGCAGAGTTGAGGGGAATTATAGATCATCAGGTATCTCACTCTTGGTCGCCGTTGTTGCTAGCTTATTGATGCGCATTGGCTCTGTTCCCTATTCAGCTGTATCTGCTTCCTTAATGTTGAAGTTTATTTGTAAATTTCCTCAGGCCATTGACTTGATTCGTGTTTGATCTTCTCTACTTTCTTTTTGCGGGATTCACATTTTTAGCTACAGCACATTATGCTGTGAACTGCGCCCATCCATCTAATTTATGGTTCACCATATCGGTCTGTACCGGTTTGGTATCTGTATTTGGTATGGAAGGTGTACCGACACTTAGTACGCTGAAAAAAATCTCGGACCGTACTATACTGATATGGTCGTAGTGTGGCATAGGTACGAGATCTAGTACCGAAACGGTGAATCTTAATCTAACTTCACTCTAAAGGGATATTAGTACTCTTCTACCTTGTGAGCCATGCGCAGTGGTCCGTCAGTGATCTTCTGCATTGTGTTATAGGCTTATTATTTTGGGTTCTAGCATGTAGAATTTTTCTGTCTTCTTGTAACTGTTAGCCTCCGCTAGTCAAGTATCAGTTAAACTTCCCATTTTTTCAAAAAAGCGACACTGTAGAGAATTATACTGGGATTAGTTTTTCTACATACCTACTTCTTGCTAACAATAAGAAAACAGCACGTCTCCTTAAGATAATGTTTATTAACTCTACCAATGACCATACCCACTCTTTGAGAGAAATCCTCATAATAGATGCTTCGGATTTCTTTGTGCTTTGGTACTCTTTATCTAACATCCCATGGGACGAGCTGCTGAGTGGTGTTTTCATATGTTTCTGAGGTTAGAACTTCTTGGTCTCTTAGGAGTTCGTTTAAGGTCTTACCCTCCCCATTGGATTACATATTATCTTAAGGCTGGAAATTTATTTATCAGTAACCTGAGAACCATTCAGTTTGTTCAGAATCCACTGCAATCCATGCTTTGAGAATCATATTGGTCAGGTTGTTCAAGTTGTGCATGAGCTAAATTTTCCAACTCATGTTCTTGGAAGCAAGTTATAGATAGTCCTGAAGTTTTTCTGACAGTAGGATAGAGCATGTAATAATACATTTCTTTTACCATCGGATGTGTGTGGCCTTAATCCTAGCTTGGGCATCACTTAGAGCATCTTGCCAGAAGTTATAAGTATTTCTCCTTGAGACTTTCCATATTCAGAAGCCTCTTAATTGCAAGAATGTTGCATTCTCATGATATGTCATTTATAGTCTCATCACATTTATACATTGGTTTCCTGCAAAAGTTAAATCGGGAACATGTTTTTGTAATTGACAGCTTAATATGACTGTGAAACGTTGAACTTGATAACTTCATAATCCAAACTTTTGTAAGTTCAAGGTGATGGTCATGTTTCTTAAAATTGTCAGGTTGTGTGCTGGATTAATCTCTTGCATTGCCTGTCACTTTCAGTTGTCCATCTCTTTTTAGGAGAAAAGAGGAATGTTTTGGGTTCGGAAAAAGAGGATAAACATGTCAAAGTCCCTTTTTAAAAATAAGAAAACAGCATTTCTCCTTAAGATGCTGTTCTGAGCTTTAGCAATGAGTGCACCCACTTTTTGAGAGTAATCCTTATATCAAATTTTTCATATTTCTTTTTGTTTCTTACTCTTTATTCAAATCCCTCGGGACCAGTTGCCTAGTGGTTCTTTAATATATTTTGAGGCCAGAACTTCTTTTAGGAGTTGGATTAAGGTCCTACCCACTCCCATCAGGTATTAAGTCTAGAACTTCATGTATGAACTACTTGAGAAAGTTTGTTTAATATCTACCATGATCCATAATTTAGGTATCATATTTTGGTCAGGTTGTACCACTTTTGCGTAAATCCAAATTTTCCAAGAAGTTTTCCTCTGAGGCAAGTCATGGAATATAGATAGAGCTGCAATGTCTTGATAATAGGATAATACATGTAAAATACACTTCTTTACAACCGGATTCATATGTCCTTTGGCTGATCTGGGGAATCATACATTAGTGCATCCTGACAAAAGTGATAAGCATTTGTCCTTAAGGCCTTCTATATTCAAAAGCCTTTTAGTTGTTCTATGCATCAATTTTGCCATGCTATTCCATTTGTAGTCCCATCATTTTTATGCATCAGTTTCCTGCATATGTTTGTGGGGACCTTTTTTGTAATCTTCAACTGAATAAGGATTTAAGGGTCACATTTGATTATTTGATAGTCCAATTTTCCTTGTACTTTTCATAAGCTCGACAATGATTCTCTTTCATTAAAATTAGAGTTGTCAGGTTTTATTCTGCATAATCTCTTGCATGATTGGTCTCTATCTTAGAAAAAATATTATTTCTCCCATGTCATATGAATAACTACTTAGAGTTGTTACAAATAAGGCTTCTCCTCGTACTTTAATTTTACACTTATTGCTTCAGCGCATGGTATGCCGTACCAGCCCGAACCGGGCGGTACAAGGCATACCATACTGTATCGGTTTGGTATCGGTATCCGGTACGGATAGCGTACCGACATGCGGTATGCTAAAAAAAATCCGTACCGTACCAACCGACACTGTGCTGGTGTGGTACTGGTACGGAATCCGATACCGAGACGACGAACCTTGCTTTAGCGTATCTTAATGGGCAAATTTGTCCCAGCATATTTGAATAAAGAAACATTGTATTGTCAACTGCTACATATAATCTTGTGACTCTTCTGATAAGCAAATGGCTTCTGGAAGTTATGGTTGCTTATGTTGCTTTCTTGTATAATATTTTAATTTAGATTCCTACCAATATTGAGTACATTTTTTTTTAAAAAAAAATTAACTGCTGCAGTTGGTATGATATGATCCACATACTGTCTATTGATTGTAAGACCTACATGTTAAAGTTTATTGTTTCAGAAGGTTCAAGCCTGGTGCAAACTTGCAAATGGTGATTGGGCATTGGGGAACATTCTGTCAACTTCTGGGGCAGTATCTGTTATATCTCTTCCTGAGGGTGAAGTAAGCTATTCTAGTCCAAATATTAAGGAACCTTTGTTTTCTCTTTTACAATATTCTAGCTTGTCATCTAAATTTGTGTTTGAAGGTTTTGAGGCTGAACACTGAGAGTCTGTTACCTGCAAACCCTGAAATTCTTGATGGTGTGGATGATCTTATGCAACTCAGTTATTTAAATGAACCATCAGTATTATACAATCTGCAATATAGATATTCCCAAGACATGATATACGTGAGTACTTTCACTAAGTCATGCTCCCTGTAGATTTGAAATCTGAGTACTTTCATTAATTCATCTTCTCTCTAGATTTGAGAGCTTCATTATAAATTTTCTTAACACATAAAAATCTTTTCATCTTGCAACTTAGACTAAAGCAGGACCAGTTTTGGTTGCTATCAACCCATTTAAAAAAGTAAATCTTTATGGAAAAGATCTCATTGAAGCATATAGGCGAAAAGCTATTGACAGTCCACATGTTTATGCAATAGCAGATACTGCCATTCGCGAAATGATAAGAGGTAATTTATCTCAAGTAAGCAATTTGCATCATAATTACAACATGTAACTTACTATTATATTTAGCCACCTTGAACTTTGACTTTGATTTTCCTTTTTCCCCCCTAATTGCAGATGAAGTTAATCAATCAATTATTATAAGGTCAGTAGTTCTTCATCCAGTTCTTTGATAATTGCAGATCATGGTCATGGTGTTACTTTTTCAGTATTCTTTAGATAAATGTTGCACTTTTCTCCTTTCACTTTTTTCTGTTGCTTTTTGTTGGAATAGATGCTATTACATCATATATAAGATGATGTTTGTTTCAAGTGAAAGGTGGAACTTCTTCCTCTGTATGCATGATATTGAACTGAGCAATATATCAAAAAGAATAACAAAATCATTCTTTTCATATCACTAGAAGAGTGGGCTGACTAAGAAAGAAAATTAAATAGCTCATTATATGAAACTAAAAGGGCACACAGAAAGCAGACGTTCTTTCTATGATGTTCTTAGTTGTGTTTTCTGTAATTGAAATCTTATCTTTTCCTTGTTTATGTGCCTTATGGTTGTTCTTTCCCAACACTTTTTTTTCATACATAGGTTATAGAGTTGGATAATATACAAATAAAATGATAAATATTGCATGACTGCAGCATCTTTGATCAAAAATCAGCAGGCTAATACAAATTATAAATCACGTCCTTGTCATTTTTCTGTCAGCCATTTATTTAGTGGTGGTTTATACATCTGATTCATTTGTCATTTCAGAATTTGTATTTCTCGTTCAATTCTTGAAATAATAACAACTTAAACCTTATTTCAGATTCTGTATCAGTTTCTGTCTTACATCTCTAGGAGGAGATTATGGCCTATCACTGATTGTAGTGCGATGCATCCTAGATGAAAATATTAGATATTTTGTGATTATATAAGTTGCTCAAAATATATAGGTGACTTGCAGATGTTACACATGTAATGCCTGCGTCATAAATATGCTTGCTTAATATTACAACTAGAAAGTCAGCATCATGACTTAATGGACCTCCTGGTTACTTTATTTTTCACTCTTTGAGATTGAGCAGTAATCGAGCCATGAGATCCTTGTGGAATCAAAATTGCTTTTGGAGTTGAATAAAATTTATAAAAGGTTATCAAAGATCTTTTTTTTCTTCTTTTACTGTAAGGACTTCTTTCTAGTTTCTAAAGTAGGGAAGAAAAATATATGAAAGAACAAGCATACTGGTTAAAAGTATTACCATGATTGATTTATTCTGACTAAAAAAATTTATATTATATTCTGAGAATCTGTTATCTTCTTTCTGTTCTTTGTCTGGTATTTGTTTAATGTTTCAAGTTCAGAAGTGAATTTAATGAAGCAAATTCTTGTACTCTTAAATCACTAACTGTGGTCTTCTTTCTAGTGGTGAGAGTGGAGCAGGAAAAACTGAAACAGCAAAAATCGCAATGCAATATTTGGCTGCTCTCGGAGGGGGTAGTGGCATAGAATATGAAATCTTGCAGACAAATCCTATACTAGAAGCATTTGGCAATGCGAAAACATCAAGAAATGACAATTCCAGTCGCTTTGTGAGTTATTTAGCTTCAATGATTTTTACTCTTGTTAGTCACCGTATACTTGTAACAGTCTATTCCAAGCCTTCAATTTCTCTTAAATATTGGGAGTTGAAATGTTGAATAAGGTAGATGGCTTTTGAAATCTGCCACTTCATAGACTTGTGAAGTAATTAGTTTCTGTGTGCAGAACATTCATGTTAAAATTTGAAACCATTTTATATTTTTTCATTAAATCCTGGTGTCTGACTTCAGGGCAAGCTGATTGAAATTCATTTCAGCATGACTGGGAAAATTTCTGGTGCCAAGATTCAAACATGTAAGAGGAATGTACTTTGAATCACTTTGTTTTCCTTGCAGAATATATTTTCTTCCATTTTTTCCAATCCGACATTGATTGCTTTACCCTTCTATTGTTTCTGCCTGCTCAACTTCTATGTGTGGACAGTTTTACTTGAGAAGGTACTTTTATCTGTCTGGTGAGATGATTCTTACTAGTTTTGTGCTTTCTGTCCCATGATGTATTTTAATTTTTATATGCTATATGCAGTCAAGAGTAGTTCAATGTGCCATTGGTGAACGGTCGTATCATATCTTTTATCAACTCTGTGCTGGTGCTTCATTATCTCTTAGAGGTATGTTATCTCCGTTCTTTTTTTTTTCCCTTCATATCTATGTCTTGGGCTAGTTTTCTTGACTTCCATTGGACTCTGTCTCTATAGTTGTTGCTGGCTATTTCGAGTTGGAATTTTATAGTCATGACACTTGAAAATTTTCACCCATAAAGAATGTGGAATATCACTAAAATGTGATTAAATATCTTTTAATGGGAAAAGTTATCTTTTATAATGACCCTACCGCAAATGTGGTTAAGCTCGGTATACTTAGTAAGATGACCTTGATTTACATATGCAGCATAGCCTTTTCTTGACTTTTGCTTGCATACAATCATCATGAAGGGCATGGATAGTGATGATGATGACCCCCATGTGTCTCCTGCTTAGTTAGTATTACAAGACCTCTGTAATAATGCATGGGATCACATGCAATTATCAAATTGGAAAGAGATAGCACATGGGTAATCTTGTTGTACCCAGAATCCCTCCATCTACATGTGGAAGACTAAAAAGAGGTACATTGTATTTAAAACCTCGCTATCAGCAGTTAAGCAATGTGAGTGAGAGAGGGGGTTGGGGGGTGGAGTGGGTGGGGAGGGTAGGAGAGAGATTTCAAGATGAGATCAGACAGGTATAGCAAATGCAGGAGCAAACAAAATTTTAAACACTGAATCTGAAAGTACTGTCTCAGGCTAACCTAGAAAGTGCTATGGAGAATTAAGATCTCTTGGATCATAATGTATGAAATTTTTCTCCATTTTTCTTCTTCATGAAAGGAAAAGGAGGAAGTTTTTGGCTTGGTAATATGTAAATAAATATATAACTAAGGAGAGAGTCTTTTGCTAGTAATATATAAATATGCAACACTGTGCATTAATTGTCCAACATATCTGCCCCTGCCTCTGTTAGATGCATGTGATCATATCTTTGAGGCATTTTAGTCATTGGTGAGCTGTATAACTCTTAATTTTGTGGGCTTTGCATTTTGTAACATGCACATGATCTATCATATTTTCCTGCACACTTGTTATGTAGTTCTTAAAATCGTATATTTGCATTGGTATTTAGTTAACACATTAGTAAATTAGGTATAGAGTCATTCACAATCGCAGTACTTTGCCTGGTAACTCCCCATCGACAAGGACAATAATGTGACTTGCTATTGCATAGAAAGCTTCGACACTTTTATTATGTTACTACTAATGGTGGAGAAGTGAAAACCTCGGTCTTATAACTTCTTTCGGTCATTCTTATGGTTAGTCGTATTAAGAGAACCTTCTGCTATTATATTTTTATCTATAAAACTTAAAGTTGGTGAAAATGTAAAACAGTTTCTCTTTCTTTCTTTAGGATCTAGAGGTGGCTTCCCTGCAGTATTTTTACTTTGTCTTTTTTTAGGAGCTATTGCTAGGCATCTAGAAGAGAGACTCATCCTTAAGATTTTATTTGCATTCTCATAAATTTAATGAAAGAAAAAGAGCCAGGACACTGATTATGAAACTGGCTATATTGGAATGTTGCAGATATAGGGCATGGACTTCCCTTGTTTAGGAGTCCTCAAAAATTGACTATGCTTGTCTATCAAATACATTATGAGTTATGGAAGCTCGAGACCACCTTGTTGTTCTCAAGGTTTGTGGTAGATGAAGTGTTTTTTTTTTCCAATGTACGAGCATATACATGTATTTGTATATGGATTCTATTAAGGTCCGCCGTACCGATGTACCAGTGGGCATCGGTACCGTATCGGTACGTACCGAACCGAACCGGTACCGTACCGGTACGGCTGGTTCGATCGGGTTTCGGCCTCGGCGTCATTTTTTTTTGGAGAGTTCTCTCTTTTGGACCTTTTTTTGATGTTTCTATGTTTAGCTTTAAGGTTTAAACTAGATGATGCATCTTATTACTTCCAAATGATTCAAATCATGAGATGAAAATAAAATATTTTCAAATTAAGATACAATCAATTATATATATTTAAAACTCTCGAATATCTAAAATCATATCGAGTGGCGATGCTTCTCGTCGATATCCTGATCATCAGCATAATAAGGAGGCAGATCAATCCATCCCTCTAATCAAGCAGCATTGTAGTCTTGTATACTCAATCCCTGAGGAATGCGCATCGGGTCATAAGAACTCTCAGATCTCTCGCCGAAGCTCTAGCTCTAAGAGGTGTCATGTTGTTGATAATATCGCTGTAGAGGGACCGGTTCGCATCGGTACGGAGTCGGAACCGATCGGTTCGGACTCAGATAGGGTTGGAACCAATTTCAAAGGTTGTATCGGACCGGTGCCTGTCGGTACCGGTCCGGTACGGTCTGAATCTGTAATGTCCGGGCCCAATACTAACTAGGCCCAATACTTTTGAGGCCTAGTTTGAGGGTATTTGGGCCAGGTATTGTGGGTTGTATTGGACCCATGGATGGCAGCCCATGGAGGGCTGCCACCTCACGCCTGAGGGTAGATATGACAGGGCCCCAGCTGGCTAGTAGAGAGAAGGCCAGCTGTTGGCCCTTAACCATGCAAATTAGGAGCCCGCCACCTCTCAGCCTCGGTTAATGGAGGACTTAGCTGGCCTGAGGAAGGGGGGCAGCTGGTGGCTCCCGGAGCAAGGGGGAAGGAGAGGATGCCACCTCTCCAAGGGGTCAAATCTTAAGCTACACTATATAAACCCTTAGCTTGCTAACCCACGGTTTACTATACCCTCTTGACCTCTAGCTCTCCAGAATACTGCACCAGAGAAGCCGGACCTTTGGAGCTGGAGGCTAAAGGAGCTCTACAGCCCTAGGAGAGGAAGGAGGGATTTTGTGGAGGTGGTATTGCTCGGCTACAACCGGCCAAAGCAAGGTAAGAGCTACTGTACTTAAGTAAATAGGGTTTAAACTAAGTAAAAAGGGGTGGAAAACTACTCTGTGGAGTGTTCTCCTCTGTTCTCTTCTCTGTTTCAACAGTGAAACAGAGGGGAGAAGACTGGCATGGAGGAGACGGGAGAAGGGCCACTGGACTTCACTACGGGTCAGACTTACAGGCCACGGGCCGGCCTGAGAACGGCCCAGGCCCAGGCCCGATGTTCATCCGAGCCGAGCCCTACTGGACTCGGCCCTGCAGGTGAACAGGGCACAGAGGCTGCCATAGGCCGCCGGGTCTGGCCGAGCCGGCAACAGATGCGGCCACAGGGCCGCTAGCCCCAGTCGAGCCCCCACCTCTTTGAGGTGGTGCATCGTTATAAAAAAGAAAAGAGAAGAGGGGAAACAGAAGCAGAAGAAGGTAAATAAAAAAAAAAAGAAGGGCTTACTGAACCCTTGAGGCTTCATCCTCGGACGGCGGCTTTACCTCGCCGTGGTCGGAGCAGGTGAGGACCTTCCGGAGGAGATCGGGCCTCGGCCCCACCTTCCAGCCCTTCTTCTCTTCTCCGGCATCACTTCGGAGAAGAGGAAGGGCCGGCCTCCCGTCCGCTGCTGCTCCAAGATGGAAGCACCGCCTCGGCCAGTGGATCAAGGGAGTCTCACCCCTCCCCCGGTTGCCAGCGAGAGGAAGGAGAGGAGCCGGAGGGCTGCGAGGGAAGAGGAAGAGGCCAGGGGTTTTGGCCAGAGCGGCTAGGGTTCCGGAGAGAGAGAGAGAGGAAGAGACTGGAAGAGAGAGAGGGGAGCGGGAGACGAAGAGGCGAAGCCTCAGGAAGAACCGAGAAAGACCCTAAAATAGGTCTGCCTAACGGGTCGGATCCGAATTCGGGTCCGAAACTCGTTAGGCCCAAATTAAGAAAATGGGTTTGGTAAACCCAATAAAAATTGAACCGAACCCAATTGAATAAAATAGGTTAAATTCAAGCCCAAATAGCGTCGGGTCTGAACCTAAATGAGCCTGGATGAACCCAATTAAGCAAATTAGGTTAAATCCGAACCTAATTAAGCCCAATTGGGCTGGGTCCGAACCCCATTCATGTTATGTTAATCTCAGCAGGCCCAATTAATTGTAAATTAGACCCAGTTCAAGTCCAATTAAATTGACAGAAGGCCAAATTGGCTAGAAAAGGCTAGACTTAATTATAAATCAGGCCCAACCATTTTATTAAAAGCCCAATTAACCCATGTGGACCCAAATTGGCTTTAATTGAATCTCAAAGGCTTCAAATTGGGTAAATTGAATTGGGCTAAGATCCTTGGATGGGATCCAAGCAAGTCCATAGTAAGATGAACTAAATTCTATAATAAATAAATAGAGAATAATGTGATTCTTATGATGTGGTTTTAGGGATTAAAGATCTATCATTTGGATTTGAGAAATTCGGATAACGAACTACTGTAAGTAACTTGCCCTAATCTTTTATGGATCATGTTATGTTACATGAATTATCAATGTATAAGTTATTTATATGCAAATAGCCTGCTCTTTAATCTTAATATGGATCATGTGAGCATCATATTTATTAAAAAAATTTAAGTATTGTTCATATACATATTTCATGTATAGCATACTATGAAAAGTAAGTAATATGCTTGATCTCATAAATTATGGCTATGCATGCATCATGTTTATGCTGATTTTTAAAGTATCATGCATGCAAGTTGATATAGCAATTGCATCTAGCTAAGTGTACCGCTTGCAAGAGGTATTATGGGCTCTTGATGCTACGGGCTGAATGCAACTGAGCCGGCCTTGCCAGTGGCCGAGAATGACTAAGCTAGCCCCGCCAGTGGCTGATAAAAAACTGAGCTGGCTCCGCCAATGACCGTTAATGAATTCGCCCTAGCATCCAAGAGGTATTACTTGCAAGAGGTACTATTAATGGGCTCTTAGATGCTACTGATCGAATGCAACTGAGCCAGCCTTGCTAGTGGCCGAGAATGACTGAGCCAGCCCCGCCAGTGGCTGATAAAAAATTGAGCTGGCCCCGCCAGTGGCCGATAACGATTTCGCAGTAGCATCCGAGAGCATGAACCACGGCAAGCCGGGGGTATAGTTTTTACATTATATGTGTATATATTTTTATGAAAATTTTTGTTGACATAAAACACTGATTTGTTTACTTAGTATAAATATTTTATCATGATGAATCATTAGATAGTATACATATCAGCTTCTCAAACCCGGTTTAAACGTATTTAGAATTATAGTTGATCCGATAAGATTATGCAGGATTACTTACTGAGCCGTGTAGCTCATATCCGTTTATTTATATTTTCTTTCAGATCCTCACCAGTGATCGCCGTCAGAGGCATTTTTCTTTTGCAACAGGGCTTCTTTATTTTTGAGTGAAACATATATACTTTTGTGTACATAAACAGTGTAGAGGCTCTGTATTTTGTATCAAGCAGCAGGTTGTAATGCACATATTTTAATATGTAAAAGTTTGACTGCTTTTGGCTACCTGTTACCTATGTATGAGGCTTCGTGCTATTGTGGGCGGCAAGGTCCGCCGTACCGGTACCGGTCGGCGTACCGGTGGCCGGCCGGACCGGTACGGTACCGGTCCGGTCCGGTACGTACCGGCTGGTACCGGTCCCGTACCGGCCGGTACGCGGTGGTTTCAAAAACCACAGCGCGCGGCGCTGTGGTTCTAAAAAAAAAAAAAAAATCGTACCGGTGCGAACCGGCCGGTTCGCACCGGTACGAGGTGCGTACCGGCCGGTACGGGCTCCGAACCGGCCGGTACGGGCCCGAACCGGCCGGTACGCACCCGTACCGGCCGGTTTGGATAAAAAACCGAAAATACCGGTTTTTTATCCGTTCCGGTACCAGTCCACGGCCGGACCGGTACGAGTCCACGGCCGGACCGGTACGTACCGGCCCGTACCGGCCGGTACGGACCGGTACGGCATTCCATGGTGGGCGGTAGTCAGCAATAGTACGGCCGTGTCACGGATCTGGGTCCGGGACGTGATAGAACTGACCGGTTCCGTTCGGTTCAGCATACCATGGATTATGTACATGTTGCACCCCTTGTGGTTGCTTTCTAATGGTTGTCACTAGAAGTCCAAATGGGATCCTATTCATTCTAGCACATGCTATTCAATTCATGTATCAGAACCCAGATTCATAGACATTATGTGAAGACTTCTGACCAGATCGGTTTGCTTACGGAGTAGGGGCCGGAACCACAGTAACATCGGCCGGAACCGATCGGTACTAGACAGAAACGGATGGAACTAGGCGGTTCCATCCGGTTCGATCAGGACTCGGTGCTGTGGCATTATTGCTCAAATAAGATATTCTCTCAAATACATGATCGAAAGATGCTCGGACGAGACCACTACACTATTCGGTCAACTATGTCAGGAGGGCGACATAGTTAGGTAGAGGGGCACGAAGGATAAGAAGACAGTTGCCTAGCAGACCAAACAAGAAAAATAAAAGGCCCCAATTTAGAGTGTCAAGGAGGAGTCCTAGAGCAGCAGTAATGACAGTTTTGGTAGTCATGGATTTGCACGAATGACAGTTCTGGTGGTTAAGAATCTGCTGGCCATGGAGAAAGTGGAGGACAGAAGACTACTGTTCATGAGACAGTCGCAGGATGGTCTGGCGAGTCCCAGTTTACGCATGCTATACAGGATCGGGAACACGGTGCACGAGCTGATGGAGCCCACTAGGATCCGATTGCATATAGGAGATGGGCTCCTCGAGGTCATTCAAGAGGACACGATGCAGCTGCAGATGACCTCCCACATGGAGTAGGATCCATAGACGTATCAGATTCCGAGTCTTATACTGGATACTATTATCCGTAGCCACAGGCAGCCTATGACCCATATGGATATAGTACATCTAAGACATCTTTCGATAGCTACTATCCTACGCAGCCTGGAGCATCTCATGGGTCGGATTTGACTGCCGGCATAAAAGGATGGGCCTCTCTATAGCTGTATTATCAGCCAGAGGACACCTCTCAGAGCCAGAGCTTCAACGAGAGATCCGAGAGTGCTTTTAACCTGGTGCGTGTGTTATGGGATGAACATGCAAGACTACAACGCCGCTTGGATAGAGAAGTGGGTTGATATGCCTTCTAATTATACTGATGATCCGGATATCTACGAGAGGCATCGCCACTCAACCCGATTTTAGATATCATTATGTATGTTTGTTGGCTTTAAAAGTGTGTAATTGATTGTATCTTGATTTGAAGATATTTTATGTTGTTCATTTTATAATTAGTATCATTTTAAAGTATTAAGATGCATCATCTAGCTTAAACCAGAATCATAGAAACATCAGAAAACATAAAAAAAATCAAATTAGACTTAAATTTATAGAAAAAGTTCAAAAAGAGAGAACTTCCAAAAAAAATAAAAATTAGGACGTACGGATGCGTGAACCAGGCCAACCGGTTCGGTACGGGTTTGAACCCGGACCGGGCCCGACCAATACGACACCCAGTATCGGTTCGGCAATCCTTGGAGCTATCAGCTGTTTATTTAACTAGTGGATGGGATCTTCTCACTGTGACTAATGCTACAGTGCTGATGTTGCTAATTTTAGTATAACATGAATCTTAATCATTTGACTTGCTTGTTGGTGTACCACAAGAATGATTTTTTGAATTTGATCAATCTGTGAGGCTTAAACAGTCTAGTCGAAGTTGTTTTAAGTCTACTCATGTTCATTGCTGAAAAAGTGAATCTGAAGCATGCTGTAAGCCATTGATGAATTGAGAATTAGAGACTAGAGGTGATCTTCTAATTTTTATTATTCAATCCCATCTAGTTATCATGTATTGAGATTGGTAGTGGAAGGGCCTTGTAACCTCTACCGACCATTTCCAAGCCATTTGAATTCGAACTTCAGTTTGGTGGTGGTTGGGGGAGATTCCAGAAAACAATTTGATTTAACCTGATTCAATTTTTGGTTAAAACCACCTTTAATCCATCAACCTAGGCAAGCTCCCTTTGATGTTCCTCTACCCGACTTCATTGTTTCCCTTTAGTAGGGTTTATGGGGATTTTGGGTCTCTTTCTACAGAGTACTCATCGAGTTTACTCGTTTTGCTGGTTACTTTATGTTAGATATCTGTTATGCTTAAATATGTTTGAAAAGTTCTTTTGATATGTCTCTCCTTTAATTCGTTCTCCTTCTAGCATCAACTTTCCCTCTTTCTATTTATTGTTTGCGCCCTTGCTTTCTTCATACTACATTTGGGTTTCATTACATCATCTCACTTGAGGGGTTACCATAACATGAGCAAAAGCCAACCCATTTTACTTTTATATTTCTGAAATGCCTTTTTGGATCTTCCTCAATATACCAGCTATTCACAGAACATTAGAAGAAGACAAGTAATCATCAGCTTTTGGAAGAAATCAAAGAATTTGTGGGAATCCTAGAAGATCAATCCATTCCTCCTTCTCTGAAGATGATCATAACATCATCTTTGTTTGAAATTTGATCCATATTCAATTGACTGTTTCATAATTTGAACCAAGGTACACCGGTATTGGTAGGCATACCGGTCACCTACCGGACCAGTACGGTTCCAGTTCGGACCGGTATGAACTAGTACTGATAGAGCTAAGTGCACGCTCTTTCCCACGCGCGGGCCGGCACAAACCGGTCCGGTTCGCACCCGTATGCAATGAAAACTGGTCGGTTCCAGCCGCATAGGGGCCGGAACCATTTTCCACGGCTGAACCGTATCGGTTGGCACCGATACTGGTACAGTACATGCTGAACCGGACAGTACGGGCCGGTTCAGCAGACTATGTTTTGAACTATGTTGTATGACTGACAACCTACTTGATGTCAGCCACAATTCATTCTTTCGTGGGACAGCTTTCATTAGGGTGTTATGTATGCAGGCAGTAGATATGCTTTATTTGTTCGGCAAATGTAATAGACTATCCCTGGCTTATCTTTTTCACTTATTGACAATGATAAATTGGCAGCTTCCTGCCTGCATTTATGTCATGTATCGAGATAAATCACCACATCTACTTGTTTATTAGTTGAACAGCTACAAACCTAACCTTTATTAAAAAAGTCTTCTCAGATAATATGTTAAGCTTATACAATATATTCTCAGTTATTCAATGATTCAAAGATGGTGAACATACATCTAACCCTCCAAACTTTTGATACTTACCTGATCTATGAGATAATTAATCCTGGGGAAACGCCAGCGAATGGCGTGCAATGTTTGTTTGTGTTGACATCATTACTGAACTAGTGAGAGTAAATTGAATATCACTATTATTGCTCCTTTAATCAATACAACACTGCATGCTTCCTTTTCCAAAGTTAGAGGTATCCAGTCATGATTTCTTTAATTCTCCTTTAGTCCTTTATGTCCATATTGGTGAGTTAAGCCTCTAAATTTAGTCATTTTTTTGTGTTTACTAATTATAAGTTTTATTAGCTTTTTGACACTTTTGTCTTCCCAAGAGTAATGTTCTCATTATAATGATACATTATTCATGGGTTTTGTGATTTGTAAATTATTTGTGTTTATTCATATAGATATGTGTATAATGCAGAGCTCTATTGTTTATTCCTTTTTCCACTTCCTACCTGTTAACCTGCTGTTTTTCTTTTTATAATTCTTTTTGAAAACAGAGAAACTGAATCTGAGAAAAGCAGATGAATACAAATATCTGAAGCAGAGCAATTGCTATTCTATTGTGGGGGTTGATGATGCTGAAAGGTTCCGTACTGTGATGGTACATCTGATGGCCTTTCAAATTCATGAATATCTTTATTAATAAACGATCCTTTCTCACTAATCTTCATAATTATCATTATCATGCTCAAAAACTTCAACTGTTTCCAGGAAGCTATGAGTATTGTTCATATCAGCAAAGAGGATCAGGATAATGTATTTGCAATGCTAGCAGCAGTTTTGTGGTTGGGCAACATCTCCTTTACTGTGCTAGATAATGAAAACCATGTTGAAGTTGTTGCAGATGAAGGTAAAGTCTTTCATGTGTACTGTGATCCATTTAAGAGATTTAGGTGTTGTTTCGCTGTTCAAGAGTTTTCCCATTTAAAAGATTGATGTCTAAGATTATACTTTGAATTCTCTTTCTTTTCCCTTTTTTTCCCCTTTTCTGTCTCTTTGTTCATGCTGTAAAAGAAAATGTGGTTCTAGTTTCTCTCCTTTTCATTCTTCATCTACTTTGCTCATAATACTTGATTTCCTCGTCTCTATTGAAGTCTTTCCACTTTACTTCCTTCCATATTTCCTGTTCTTTCTTTTGTCTCCATCAGATCATTGGATTTTTATGAAATTGATAAATATCTAATAGTAGCACAATTCTTGCAATATTGTTCTTTATTTTTCCCTTTTATGTAATATTTCATGAACTTCCACTTATCATAATCCCTAAGACCATAAAACCTAAATCTTCTCATGTTCATTGCAAACTTTTGTAGAAATCTGTCAAGTATGGATATTAGACTAAAAAGGAGCAAATCCTGATTTTCCAACACCTCCCTCTATTTTTTCAGTCCTGGCCATGTTATATCTTACAAATGCAAACCATTTCCATTAGGAAAACCTGTCACTAGATTGCAAGGATGCTATAGCTAAGAAGATAAATGTTCATTAAGACTCCTCAAGAATGGGATCACATCCCTCATGCAGCTGACATAATTTTATTTCATGCAAGTAGGTTTACAAGATCAAAACTATTGCTGATACTTCAGTTGTGCAATAATATTGCTCAGTGGCTGAGTGCTTTTCTAGGAGCAATGTGTTGATTTTTGGGAGAACATTTCTCTTGTGACCAAGCTTGATCATAGTGGCGTTATTGATTGCTATTGCTGCAGTTCATTGTGGCCCTTTAACTTGCTGGTTGTGAAGAATGATTTTCTTCACAAGAATCTTGATTCAAAAACTTGTCCATGACCCCTCACCTTTATCCCCTATGGTATTTTTGCTGCCTATATTTGGTCTTGAATGCATCCCTTGTCCTTGATCTGAGAACTGCCTTCTTACTTTGTTTTGAGAAGTACATCCTCACAATTTTGATCCTTGCCTTTTGAGTATGGCATGTCATTCTCTCATCTTTTTGAAGCTGCATTATTATTCTTCTGATGGAGGTGAAATAATTACTCGATGGGAAAAAAATCTTTTGATGATTAAATCTCAAACATGAACATCAAGATTCAGGACACTTAATTTGATAACATGGAGATGACCATGATGAATATAGAAGGGATCAGAAAATAGGAACGAGTTTAGTTAGTTTTTCCCACTAAAAAGCTATAGTAATGGGAATTCTTTAGTAACTTTTTGGTTGGCCAAGTCCAAGGTCTACTGAATCGGGCCGAACCGCCTGGTTCAGGCAGTACTGAACCGATCTAGTGCAAAACCAGGTCGGTTCGTCATTCAGATTCGGTTCTAGCTCCTACCAGCCGGAATCGATATTGGACTGGCCGAAACCGGTCCTTTATCATCCGGAACCAGCTGGTTCGGTGCCGACTCAGTGCGAACTGGCTAGTTCGCACTGAGTCAACCTGGTTTCGAACCGGGTAGGGTATGGACCACCTGCCACTGCCCTACCAATTTGGTTTGCTACCGAACCGTATCGGATGCCGACTGGTACGGGTCCTGGTACCAGTTCGACGGACCTTGGCCAAGTCCTTTTCAGTCCCTTTCTAATGGAAAAGAATTCCATAAACTAAAAAGAAAAATTGAAAAGCTATACATTATTTGTGATATGGGCCCCTCATTCATCAAAAAAACAATTACTCAGATATTTTGTAATCTAAGACAATTAGGTTTAACTCATAAATAAAACAAAATAGAAGGCTACATGTGCAACCTTGTCATGACCTGTCTAATACCTGTATATTTAAACTCATGTTGATCTTGGCAAGGATTGATGGGTGTTCTAAGACCCATCCACAATCCAGGTTGTTGCAGAGGTGCTTACCAAATGCTATTTTCAAAAGGTGGCCCTTACTCATTCTAGTTATGATCCTTGACATGGTTGCTTTTTATGATCTTGGGGTTTACCATAAGTTTTAACATCATTAATACACTGTGAACTAATGACCATCCAAATCACCTAAAATACCATATAACAGTATTTCAGGTTTGTTATGCTTCATCATGATAGTTGCTTCAATTTGTGCCTATAAAGTATTCTCTTGCATTGGGCCAACTGCGCCTGCTTGGATTCTTGTATAGCCATGCATGTCTCAGCTGCCTCCATGTCATCCAGATCGGACAGCTCGTCCTTGTCCTTCTCATTATCTTTGTGAGAATGGCTCTCGTCTACCTTGCGGTTTATGTGAGCCCTTTGATCTCTAGCTAGTTTCTTTGCTTCATTCAAACTGAACAAATGGTTCCTCATTGCTTTTCAGACCTCCCTGGACACCTTAGTACACTTCTAGACATCTTTGTAGCCAATTGATGACTCCACCTCCTTTATTTGTCATCCTACAATAGTTGCATATCCAATATGTCTTTCCATGCCTATCTTTCCATGAAGCTAGCCGATATCGGGTTTGTTTTGTTTTTTCTTACTAGACTCTATTTGGCCACCGAAAGACCTATGCTTACCATACATTCGATAAACAATTTCCAATATAGTCTGAAAAATTGTGGTGTTTTGTGTTAATTTTCTTAAACTTTAACCTAACTTTTTTTGCCTTTAAACAATTATTAATAATTAATTGTGATTTGAAATAAATAATTTGGATAATTAGTAAAATTCATGATTGTTTTATTAAAAATCAACTTCTAAATTATCTACACATGTTCCATACTTTTACCTTTAATAAAAATTTTAGATTTTTTAAATATTTTTTGAGAAACAAGTGAAAATCATATAAATTCTGAAATTACTAAAATGAATGATAGCTATCTTAATAACATTTTCTAAAATATCTTCATGGTGGATGATTTTCTTTATTAGTTGATTCCCCTCTATTATTGGATAATTTTCTTCATTGGGCGAATCCTTTCCATATGTAAGGGATGATTTTTTTATATGTGTATGGGGCCTAACAAGGTATGCAGAACCGACTGAACCGACGTACCAATGGAGGCCGGTACCGTTTCGGTACCGGTTCAGACAAAAAAAAAGAAACAAACCGTGCGGACGCGCATGCGGACACGCGCGCATCCTCGTTATGCTACAGAGTGGCATTTAAAAGCCCACGCAGCGCAGCGCGGGGGCTCACTGCCCTGTGCAGCGAGCCCGTGCGGGGAACCGTGCGTGTGCAGCGAGTCGGGCGCGAGTCGGGGCGCGTTTCTCCACTCACGCCCATGCCCCCGCATGCAAGCGTGCTCCCCGCGGCATCTCTCTCTCTCTTTTTTTTCTTTTCTTTTTTTTTCCCCTTCTCCTCTTCTTCTTTCCGAGCTCCTCCTTTCTTCTTCCCTTCTCTTCTCCTCTCTTTCCCCCTTCTCCCGCGAGCAAAGAAGGTCTTCTTCCCCACGAGGCGCTCGGGAGGAAGAAAAGAGGCCTGGTAGCACAAGAGAGGTCCTCTTCTCCCTTCTTCCTCGTGGGTACCGGTGCGAACCGGTGCAGTTCGCATTCGTACGGGCAAGAAACCGTTCGGTTCCGACCTCTTTAGGGTCGAAACCGAATTCTATGGTTGTACCGTACTGGTGGAGGCCGGTACCGGTACAGTACAGGCGGAACCGGTTGGTTCCGACCGGTTTAGCAGACTTTGGGGCTTAATAAGGAATAAGATATGGCCAACTAATAACTTCTAAAGGGGTTATTTCCCTTCTTATGTGATAGCCTCTTTTTGGAATGACTTGTAAAAGGAAAAATGTTATAAGGACAATATTATAAATGAAAAGAAAATAAGATCATCCTGTTAATCCTCACTTTCCTTCCAATATGTCTCTCTTCTTATTATTCTCCACCACTTTTCTTCTAGTAGTAAATCTCAACTCTACACATTTTCTTATTTTTTTTTACATTTAATCAAATTTCATATAATTCTAAATAGTTTCTTGAAAATATAATTTTAATTCTTAAAATTTAAAAATTAGTAAAATGCATAATAATTACTTAAAAAATATCTATAGATTATCTTCTTATCAAGGAATGCAGAAACCATCCCGAACTACTTGATTCTGGGTATACCGAGCTGTGCCGACGGCGGACCGAGATGGTTCCGGCATTTAAAATAAGAAACTAGCGAAGGAGAAAAAAAGGAAGAAGGAAAGAGAGGAAAAGAGAGAGAGAGAGGGGGGGAGGGAGGAAGAGAGAGGGAGAGAGATGGAGGCCATTGGAGGGGCCCAGAGAGAAAAAAGGAGTCCCGATGGACCCCTATTTTGAAAGAAACAGAGATCCGAAGGGAGAAGCCCCTACTCCACCCCTCTGCACCACCTCTAGCCCTCTGCAGGCCTTCGGCAGCCTCCAACAACCTCTAATGGCCTTCTGGCAGCCTCCATCTCTCTTGTCCTCCCTCTTCCTCTCCATCTCGCTCTCTTCCTCTCTCATGTTCTTCCTCTCCCCCACCCTCTCTGCTACATCGAGCCATGCTCCACAGGCCTCCATTGGTTTTCATCGTCTATCCCTCCCTTCTTCCCTCTCCCTCTCTTTCCCTTCCTCCTCTTTTTTTCCTCTCTCCTATTCTCTCTCTGCCCCTCCTTCTCTGCTGTGTCGAAACGAACTTGGCATGGAATGACACAAGGGCATACCAAGTCGTGTCGTTAGCCGATAGGCATAGAAAATCTTGCTTCTTGTATTCCTATTTCTAATATTTAGGCTAATCTCTATAATTTTTAATTAATTTTCATTGAAAATTAAATACAAATTATATTAAATTTGAAAAACTAATCATTTTGAGAGCTTTTATAGGCACTCGTAGGCATGGTCTGCCGTACCGGTCGGTACGGGTCGGTACCGGCCGGTGGTACATACCGGTATCGGACCCTACTGGTACGGTACAACTATATATTTCGGTACCGAATCGTACCGACGGGTACCGGCCCGTACCGGCGCGTACCGGCCCGTACCGATCCGGTACCGGCCCGTACCGATTTGGTACCATCCCGTACCGAACCGGTACTGGCCCGAACCGACCTGTACCGATCCGTACCGATCCGGTACCATCCGTACCGGCTCCAAATTTTTTTTGGCTTTTAGCCCCATCGGTACAGTACCGGTTCGGCTCGATTTGGTTCAGTACCATACCGGTATCGATGCCCACCGGTACGTCGCTACAATTGGTACCGCATATCTTGCCCGTAGGTGTACTACCTATATTCGTCATTAGATGAACAAAAGCTTATTTACTAGGATAATTTTAAATTTCTCATAATTTCAAATTTAGGCTCAGTTGCTCCCAAATGTGCCCTCAATTCATCCAAACCTAGCAATAAATTAGTAGCATGTGCACTCTACTCTATTGATGCACATATTCTTTCTGTCCCTGAAATTCTTCTAATTTTATTTTTAATAATTAATTTAATCCAAAAGTAATAATTATTTATAAAATAAAATATGTGCAAAAGAATGAAATTAGTGTGCATAGGATAATGCCCACCCCACAACATATCCAAATTTCATGCCAAAGGGAAAAATTTTGCATGAATTCCCCTATTTTTCCCTTTTATTGCCAACTTACGAGCAAAAAATAAAAAAGGGTGTGGGATTGGGTTCTCACCGGATCCAGCGGGTGTTCGGCATCTAGGAACCTGGATTTTAGGGTGGAAACACCTCACCCACCCTCCTCCTTCCCTTATTTTCTCTCCCTTCTCTCTCTCTCTTTCTATTCTTCTCCATCTCTCCCTCTTTCTCTCAGTCAAGAAGGCACTAAATGGGATCCCAAAAAACTCCTTGTGATAGATAAGTGAAAGGCAGCCTAGCTGGCTAGTTATCTCTCACTTATTTTTTGTGAAATCCTGCTCCCTGGCATGGACTTAGTGCCAGCTGAACCATTTCTGGTACTAGTGCATACCAGCCAGCACCTATCGGTACCAATGGGACATGCACCAGCACCAACATGTTTCGGCATTCTGACCACAGTGCTTTTGCTGGTTTCTTTCTGGAATCATATGGTATTGATGGTCCTACCGTACCATTTAGATAGTTTTTAAATCCTTGGAAAAAATGGTCCTGACTCATTCTAGCTATGATCCTTGATGTGGCTGCCTTTTAAGATCTTGGGGCTTACAATAAGTTCAGCATTATTAAGAGTTTAATACTGTATACTAATGGTCATCCAAATTAGTTAAATTGCCATATGACAACATTTCTAGTTTGTGATGCTTCATCATGATAGGTTTTTCAATTTGTGCCTATATTCTTTTGATAGCCCAAAACCCGTGAGAGATGAAAAATGGATTATTTTAAGGGACAAATAAGCCTTGGGTGCTCTGTGCCCATCATTCTGAATGTGTCAGATCTACGAGTATCTCATACATGTTTGGATCATGATGTGGCAACTGCTATGCAGGCAATGCTAAAAAGATATCTTGTTTGTGTGAGGTGCAAGCATGCCCAAAATACAAGTGGCGGCAGTCTAAATGACCTGTTTGATGCACTGACCTCCTACATTTGGACTGTGATGTCGAGTTTTCGAAAAAGTCTAATTCATCAGGTTTTTGAATGTTCACATGCTTGCACGTATGCATGCCTGATTCACTAAAGTATTTAAAATAATATATCTACATAGAATATCAAATTGCGCACATGTATGCACACACTTTCACTGCAGTATTTAAAATAAATATCTGCATAGAAAATCAAATAGGAAAGATCTATGATATCTATATGGTGTCTTCTTGCTTAGGTATGGGTTGCCAGATATGGTTTATCCATTCGGACGCTTGAGCATTCTTTTGTCTGTTTTGCCATCACTTTTGGTATTCATTGATTGTCGTCTATACTTCCAAATTAAATTAAATCAATTCTCGTACAAAAATTGTTTCAAACCTTAAAACTAGATTGTCAGTAAAAATTCTCTACTTGCATCTTTTGTGAAATATATAAATAGCGAACTTCAATATTCTAGTTGTTTTTCAGTTAATAATATTTCATTTTGTTTCAGGGGCACATACTGTTGCAAAACTTATTGGATGCAGTATTGGTAATCTAAAGTTAGCTCTGTCAACTCGTAAAATGAAAGTTGGCAATGATAATATTGTCCAAAAACTTACTCTTTCACAGGTTTGTTAGAATTCTTAACTAGAAGAATTACTGATTTATTTTAATCTCTGGTTTCTGAAGATTTTCATTCAAATTCCTTTTCTCTAGGCAATCGATACAAGAGATGCATTGGCCAAATCATTATATGCTAGTCTTTTTGAGTGGCTTGTAGAACAGATCAACAACTCACTTGCTGTAGGCAAGCGCCGCACGGGCAGATCCATCAGTATTCTTGATATTTATGGCTTTGAATCTTTTGATGTAAAACTCTTCTGCAATTAGTTGTCCCAGTTGGTTATATTGGATATACTCTCATGATAAATTTCTTGTTTTTGCAGAAGAATAGTTTTGAACAGTTTTGTATTAATTACGCCAATGAAAGGCTGCAACAACATTTTAACCGCCACTTGTTTAAGCTGGAGCAGGAAGTAAGTTTCTGCAGTCTTTAATTGATTGAAACACTGGGAATGCGCAGACATAAAAGAAGGAACTTACGCAAAATTACCTGTTTTACAAATGCTGAACTTGGTGATAGAGTACAGATATAAAACCAAGGAATCATGAAAATTTACCAGTTTTAGGAATGCCGAAAGTAGTGATATATTATCATAAGTCATTTTTGCAGTGTTTTGTGGTGCTTATTTAAAGTTGGTTTGTTTTTACAATCTTTTTTTCTTCCAGAGAGCTAAGTCTGAATATTTTAATATTTTTTAGTGATAGTAAATTATATTTCTATCACATTCTAAATAGCTCCCGTGACATGTCTTCAGTATCACATGGACCCTCTTTTATCCTATATGAATAATATGATACTTTTTTTCTGTTTATTATTACTCCATTGAAGATGCCTCATAAGGTTGATCTGCTTTATGTTGCACAAAGCATAGGTCCACTAGAAAAATATAAATATATACAACGGCTGGATCCTAAGAGCCAGATAGTATGCTTGATACATATTACATAATGGGATTAAACTATGAGTGTCTTTGGGGAAAATCCATCATGTAGATATGAGAACATTGTGATCTACATGTAATCATATTGAATCAATATGCTCTCATGCAACGTATGAATAACTATAACCAAAGTATGCTATCTCGGTACCGGGCCTTGTACCGGTGCCACCTTGTCACCGTGTCGGAATGCTTGACATAGGGGCTGGTTTGGCATACTGAGTGTCTAGTACACCCTCCGTACCAGTACGGTATGGTATGCTTAATACCGTCCAGTTCAGTACGCTCCGTACCGCCCGATTCGGTATGATGTGGCATACCATGATTATAACCATCAAGCCTTGTCCCAATTGTTGGGGGTTCGATATTTGGATTATCATTTGCCAAGCATTTGTGTTTGGGGCAAGAATCCTATATCAATATGAATACTACATGCGCTAGATCTAGATGAGCAATGAAATTGAAAATGAATATGACTGAAGCTGCACCTGAAACATCAATCATATGAGATTAACGTGACCATATTTTCAAGTTCTTCTCGCCCATAGCATGATTTGGAAGCTTGACTTGATTAAGAGGACTCTTCTGAGCTTGAATAATGAGAATGTGTTAATGCCGAACTTTCTGTTTCTTTGCTCGAACCCTTAGCTTCTCTACTTGTCTTTGTTCCATACTTGTAAAGTCCACTTTATTTCTGTGTTAGTGCTGGTCAACCTGAGGCATAAGACATTACTTGGTAATGGGTCTTAAGTGTATAGAGGGGAGATCCTTGGAGCACTCCCATAATGAGTAGGGGAGGTATAGGAAAGCCTAAGTCAACTCAAGTCTCCTCTTGTAGTGACTACCAAATAAGATGCTTAAGATACTGCCTACTGTGATCTTATAACTAGACTCCTACTGGAAGAGTTCATGTACATAAGCTTATGCTATAACTTAGTTCATTTGTTATTTCATACCAGTGATCATTATTTAGGGATACCATGGCCATTAGCATGCAGGAAATGATTACATGACTGAGGATGGGGCCTCAAATGAAACCATGAGTTGTCAAACCTTTCAAAAGCATTAGAACTAGATCATGCTTGATGAAATCACCAACCCAAACTAGATATATGCCACATTGGATTCCATTTATGGATGACCTACCCAGATTTCAAATCTAATCTAGCCATGAGGCTTCCCCATCTATATTTCACTTGATTATTTTAGTTCACCTTGAAGTTGCTTGGACGAACTGTTGTTAGTTGTGTCAGTAGGTCTGAGGACTGCTTCTAATTTTTGAATATAGATTCAATACCTTGAGTCTTTATTTTCGTTTCAAAGATGTTTGATATTCTTATCTATTGTCACCCTAGCTACCATGAACCTTATCCCTACTACAGGTCTTAAGCAAGCCAAAAACTGAACAAATATATGTTCTGTTGTTTTTTATTTTTTAAATTTGCTTCAAACATCACAATTTTATGCCCCTAGCTGATGCTACACATTCTCTCATTGTGTAATCATGTTCACATGCATTTTAGTAGTAAATTTTCTAATTGGTTGTTCATCCTGTATATTAAGATGCTGTAGTTGTTTATCATTGGATCCAAAGCCGTATGAATTAGTTTTTAATATAAATCCATTATATTTATCTCTTATTAGTCTAAGAATTTAACAATTTCTATTATTCCATGCATAATCGTACCACATTTTTCTTCGATCTGTTTTTATATCCTAAATTCTTGATATTCATTGGACATTTAAACATGGTTTTGATTTCTTGTATTAGGAATATATCCAAGATGGCATTGACTGGGCAAAAGTTGACTTTGAAGACAATCAGGATTGTCTAAATCTTTTTGAGAAAGTAAGTTTTTTCTATGGTTTCACTGTATTGCACTTCTTGATTAACTTTTTATAGTTTTTATTTTAAATGCCAATTAAAACTAATGATCCTTAAAAGAGGATGCTTTATCTTTCGCCTCTAAATTATTCTAATTTTCAGCATTAAAAATGTTGGAAGTAGTGTATGCCCTAAAAGCCATTTGCCATATTGAACATGGTATGTTATGGGGATCTCCTGTACATGGTCATAAATAGTTAGAGAATGGTGTAACACATTAGCATAGAAGCTCGAAAAGAGGCTACAAGTTGTTATTTATGGGTAGAATGACCAAGTGGAACGTTGTACATTTCCATGGGAAGAATTTGGATCATTCTAAATATTGAAAATTGTTTACAACTACAGGTGAGGTTTGGCATTGCACTCATATGTCTGCCATGGTGTACAGTGTCTAATAATCGATTGGAATGACTTTTCTCATAGTTATTATAGTAGCTGACTTTGCACTTTTACATAGATATGCTTCATACCGAATTGTCAATGGAATGAAACCACCTATTGGAAACCACTATCAGAGTTGAAGATGATGATCCTATAAAAGTAGCATGTAAGTTGTCCCCTAACCAGAGGGCACGACTACCCACTGTGATTTTGGTTTAACAAGTTTGCGAACAAACCATGCAAGGGTTATTGTACATTTCCACTAGATTAAGTTGTCATTTATCCTTGAACTAAAAAAATTTATATAATAGTTTTGCATTATTTATTTGAGGTGGAACCTCATTATCTTGGGTTGCAGATGAATATGATTGGTCCTTGTTTATTCTTTTTTTGCAAGGAGTGCTCCAAAGCCGAGTTTGGGCTGATGGGAAGATGGGATCTTTCAGCTGGAGTAGTGGGAGTTTAGATTCGTGGTAGTGGATAAGTGGTCTAAAAGATATTATAGACTTTATTTAAAATTTCATGACTTTTAGTTGTGGATGGTTGGTCCTTGGAATTTTTAATGATGGTTTAATCAGTTGGTAATTTAAATTCCTTTGATTACATTGATATCATGATATGTATCATGCAACATGTTTCACCAGTATAATGACATGCTTTCATGGTCATGATTGCTGGGATTGATTGGATTTATTATGAAGATGGGATCTTCATGAGATGACCATCTATACCTAAGGTGCAAGTGTTGGATTGAGTGGAATTGAATCTATGAGTGTTAATGAGTCAGACTTCAAAACATATGCTTTTGGCTTATATACTTAGTAAGTTAGTATGTTGAGTGAAGATTTTCCTACTTAACATGTCTATTGAAGTTAGGAGATAGCCAACTAGTATTCATATGTCCATGGTGGTTGAACTCAAAGATTTCTTAAGAAGCATATATATTAATTATCTTGAGCAAAGAGATTAATTATCCATAAATGTTTCCTAGTGTTTTAATTAGAGAAGGAGAGATATAATCTCCACCTAGCAGAAGATGTCATATGTTAGCACAGATCTAAGTTATTCCATATTCATAGATGATGATCAATTCTATAGCTATCAATTGACACTTCTGCCAAAAGAGGCTAGATTAGATTGAATCTCTATGGGTGTTCTAAATTTATAAGAAAAATCTAAAAGGAGAGTTAGACTTTCCTATGTGAAAAGGCAAATCCACATTAGTAGGAGTTATAATTGCCCTTCATGGTTTTGTGCATACAAGTTGGTTGCTGTTCTCTACACAAGTATGCATGAAGTAAGGGAGAACTTGAGATAATTGATTCCTCGTTCTGCTCAAATTAGTGGTTATGTTTTTACAAATTATATAAATTATCCTTGAGATGCTTTCAGTTCATTCAATGAATCATGATAAAATTGTAATATAATACGATAAGGTCTTACTTTGCATTGGCAATGGTATTTTCTTGGCTAGCTTTAATGTTACAAGAAGATATTTGTGGCTTGGGAGGTTATAACAATGTGAGTGTACACTTTTTACTGCCACATAGGTAGGTTACTACATGTTGGGAACATGCACTTACATGGCTTTAAGTGCAAGTAGGAGCTTATCGGAAGTAGGAAATGCTGTAAAAGCAATTTTTGCATATTGAGCATGATATTTAAAGATATTTCATGGGTATCTCTCCTACTCAGAGTCTTAAACAGTTAGAAGGTTTTGTCACACATTATCCTATGAGCTAGAAGAGTTTATTTATCTCTTATCAGTAGAATGACCAAGTGGTTGGTTGTGTATTCTTTAAGGAGAATTGGATCATTTTAGACACTTGAAAATTGTTCACAGCTAAGGGTGAGCTAGGCATCATACTCATATATCTGCCATGGTATATATTGTCTGATGATGGATTTGAGTAGCTATTTTCTTGTAATCATTGAAGTAGTTGACTTTGTACTAGCACATCGGTATATACTGAAATGTCAATGAGACGAGACAATCTCTTCGAAACCATTGTCAAAGTTGAAGATGACGATCTCGTATATATTACATGCCTGTGGTTCCCTAATTTGAAGGTACAACTACTAACTATGATTTGGTTCAATAAATCTGGGGCCAAACTGTGCATGGATATGTTATGTGGATTTATCCTTGATAGGGAGCGCAATTATTTATTATGTCTTGTCACCAATGAAGGTTAAGAACTAAAGATTGTCTAATAGAATAAAGACATGTCTAACTGAAAAATCTTGGTATCAGGATGTTATTTAATTAAATCATTTTCATTATTTCATATAATATAAAGATTATTTATTTTGGATATAACCAAAATATTTTATTCAAATTGCTTTTGCACGTACATCAAGTTTTAGTTTGACAGGCTATGAAATCAATTAACTATGGGTTTTACATTACTTATGTTTTCCCAACGGTCAATCAAGGATAAAGAGATAGATGGACTGAATTGTAGAAACAGTTGCTGATGCAGCATGAGGTGTAGCCAGCAGGTACTATGACCAGCTAGACCAAGCTAAGCATCGCAGGAGCTAGCGGATTCACAGGCGAAGACTACAATGAGCTAATGTTTGTTTTATTTCCATTCTGTGAGTGATTGTGCGAGCAAATGGGATTTAGTAATTTTTTTCAGATTTTCTTATAAATTTTTCGTTAGGGGCAATATCAAATTTTAGCCAGGTTTTCTTATTTGTAGTAGAATAACTCTAGCATGTTTCTTCATTATCGAGTCCTATTTCTAATATGATTTTATATCAAATTTAATACCTGAATTAGGGTTACGTGACCATGTCCTACAAATATGCATCTAATGTATTGTAAGGGATACCTTTTGAGATATTAATAAAATTCTTTTTCAAGAGAATTTCTTTGACCGATTGAAGGATACTTCAATCCAGTTTTCTTCTATTTACGTGTTGATCTTCGAAATATAACCTCGTCGATCAAATCGCCCCTTCTTCCTTTTCCCACTATGTCAGTTGCTGTGCATGGAGGGAGACTTTTCTTTCCATGCTATCTATCAGAGATTAGTACAATTATACATCTTTATATTATAGTAAGCCTAGTCTAGCTTGCTTCATTGTGGCTGTGCACACCTATCAAGTAAGATGGGACATGGCAAATTAGAAACCCAAGTTTACCTCAAGATCTCATGCTTGTTCGCCATCTTTTTTTATTTTTTTTAAAAAATGTCTCTTGAGTCCTCACCAAATACAAGCTCAATCAAACTGAGTAGATGGACCAAACTTTGGTATAAGGATTGGTTCATGGGGGTTAGCAAGGTCCCAAAAGCTGGCTTTAAATGCTAGGCCAAAATCGACGCATAGGGTTCACTCTAGGTTGCTGACCATAAGAGGGAAGCTTGGGCACCAGCCACGTACTTAGGATTTCCTAGGTGGCTGTCTGATACACTATAGGTTCTCCCTGGCACTGTCCCCTTCTATTATAAATAGGAGAGTAGGGTGTAGAGATTTTTGTGAGTGCATGTTTTGTTATCTCACACAAATATCTCAAGTAAGAGACCTCCAAATGCTGCCCAAAAAAGAGATATAGAAGGAAAAAAAAGCAAGAAAGAGATGAGGAGACTTCCAAGTAGCTCTTGGAGGGCTTGTCGGGTGCGAGAACTCTATATGGTGCCTAGAGAAGTCTTCATCCATCTTCCTTTATCTTCTATTGTTTTCATATCTTCACTTCAGGTATTAATATATCTTGCTAAGCATGAAATGTATGCTTTTTCATGGTGATATATTGAACAAGAGCGATCTGATCCTAGTCTTCTGTTACATCACCATGATATTGGATTTCATTGGACTCCTTCAGATTTGATTATTATTGGCATATCTTTTGCCATGTGTGTCTGATTGATCTCTTATTCTCCAACAGTAATGGTTGTGCTAACTTTGCTATAAATGATGGACGAAGTTTGGCATGAAAATGTCTTGTCCTTCATTCCCCAATTATTTCTGTAACCTTTATACTTACACAATCATAAAAAACAAGCCTAAAGTCATCTATTGGAGTCACCTTCATTCATTTGTGTTATACATCTCATTCCCATTCAAAAGATTGCATAATGTCACAGTAGCCTTGTTAAATCCTGTTTTATTAATCGGGACAGGCTACAAGATTTTTGGACGTCTAATGAATGGAAGTATATAAGGACATGAATCACTCCATAGAACTGGTAGGCAACCTTACCCTCTTTATCTGATACTAGTCCTTGTTGAATATTCGGGGACCTGGTGGAGATATTGCACATATTTGGTATGAAAATATGTCTCGACTTTCATTCCCCAGTGATTTCTGTAACCCATATACTTACATAATCATACAAAACAAGCCTAATTTCATCTATTTGGAGTCAACTTCATTCATTTTTGTTATACAGATCATTCCCATTCAATAGACTGCATGCTGTCGCAGGTAGCCTGGTTTAATCCTATTTTCTTAAGCATGGCCAGCTACAGGAGTTATGGACATCCAATGAATGGAAGTATTTAAGGACATGAATCACTTCATAGAAACAGTATACAACCTTATCCTACTTATCTGATGCTATTCGTTGTTGAATATTCAGGGACCTTGTGGAGATATTGGACATGCATACACGCTACATACATGTATCTTCATATGGGCATGCTAATTCCATCAGGGGCCCTAAAGGGGTTATGGTTCATCTTCCTTCCACTTGTGCTATTTGATAATTAACTACTTTATGGCCATGGATGCCTCAAGACAAAGTGGTACCCTTGTGGATTGATTGGGCACCAGACATACACTAATACACACAAAAAAAGAAAATCTAATGTAGACACCAATCTTGATTCTCATGTATGGCCAAAAGGTAGCTCCACTGCTGAAGAGCTAAGAGTCTATGGAGCATACCAACCTATATTATGATTCTTCTATAGTGGTAGTATCAATGTTAAAAATGCTATTATTTAATTTTTTCGAGTATGGATCTTAATTCATTGTTAATTTATATCTCCTGTCTGTCTTCTCTCCACTGCAGAAGCCATTAGGATTATTGACTCTTCTGGATGAGGAGTCCACTTTTCCAAATGGTACTGATCTAACTTTTGCGAACAAGCTTAAGCAGCATCTTAATTCGAATCCTTGCTTCAGAGGGGAAAGAGGCAAAGCTTTCACTGTTCATCATTATGCTGGGGAGGTTGTTGCTGATATCCTTCATAACTCTACACAAAATGGTTTTTGAAATTTTGGTTCAAATTTATTGATATTCAACTCCTATAATCAGGTGGTCTATGACACATCGGGATTCTTGGAGAAGAATCGGGATTTATTGCACATGGACTCTATTCAACTTCTTGCTTCTTGCAAAAGCCGTCTTCCTCCAACATTTGCATCCAAAATGCTCTCTCAATCTGACAATGTGGCTGGCAATCCATATAGATGCAGCGCTGGAGATTCCCAAAAGCTAAGCGTTGCAACAAAGTTTAAGGTAAGGAGTTTTTTTCTGTATATACATTCTGCAGTTAGATATTAAACAGGATATGGCTGCCTTTTCTCGTTTTCTCCTTCTTTGCATGATATAAACATAAAGGTTAGCTGATGGAGTGGTGTTTAACAAATTGGAGGAGTCATGGGTGTTTCATTCTCTGGTTGTTTATTCTTGAATGATGCCAAAAACAGTGAATTGCAGTATGATTTATTGTTTTTTGATTTTGATGTATAACTTTTCTTTGTGCTTAAAATTTCTAATGTTTTCCGTATCAGGTTCTTGAGTGTTCTAAGAAACAAACTTCTAATTCTATCTCACTGGTGACTGCCTTTTGCAAATATGGCAGTCTATACCTAGTTCAAAATCCCAATCATGGCATCAGGGTCTTAGGAGCCCTGGTGAACTGGTATCTTGCAGAGAAACCATATGCTACATTATTACTACTGCCCGAAAGTTAGCAACTGTCTTCTACTTGCATTACTTTACTAGCATATTTTGTGAAAAGACTCTAATTTAAATTGCAATTGTTTGTTCCTCCTTATATATTTTCAACATTTTGATTAAGTCTTGTGGGACATACTCTTCTGTATAAGTCATTAGTAGTCTTACATCTTAGAATTTGCTTAAAACAATTTTATCTGCATAATCGGAAAAAAAACACATTTTGATTTTTTCTCTAGTCAACACTTCTCATTGCTTTATACATTTAAGCCAGTGGGTCTAATATACAAGTGAAGCTTGTACTCCTTGTAGAGCAGGGGAACCAATTGATAAATTACTTGACCAGGCTCACTTCTACCTCTTTTGAAGTACTTATAATTTAGGGCACCCGGTATGTCCCAATACCCTGTTTGGTTCAATAACATGGAAGATTAAGTGGCCAAATACGCCCTAATTAGCCAAATAGCATCCCATTATCTTGATTTATTCTGGATTAGACTATTTAGGTCAGTTCCCTCTATTCTGTGTGAATGATGCCTTCTTGGGATAAGCCATTCCTTCAGGTGGGGTGTAAGCAGTTATTCCTGAAACAAAGGGGAAATTTCTTCCATCCAATTTTCTAATTCTAGCTAATTTTATTCGAAGGCAACCAAACATAATTTATCCCACAAGCAAGCTTAGTGAGGACTAGAAGTAGGAATAGAAGTCCTACATTTCACTATGCTGCAACCAAACGTCAGCTAGAAGAATGTGTTCCTTCACTATTCTGTTATGTAGATTTACTTGAGTTTTCCGTAAAGCTCCATATTGATTTCAAGGAGCTAAATTTTTGGTAGTTCTAAAATCCTATTTTGTGTAGTTCACTATGAAAGAGTCATATCACAGGTATTGGTTGGTTTACATTGTTTATGGTTTCTGTGATCAACAATTATGAAGTTTTAGGGTCTTTGAAAATGGAGTTCTGGAAACTCATATTTCATAAGTTCTTTCATTTTTAGTTTTTATTAATTTTTGTATGGATTATTCTCTTCAAGGGACTCTTGACAGTGTTTTCAATCATGATTGGAGCCCTTCTCATCTTAGGAAAGCAGGGTTCCTTTATATCTATTTTTTATCCCTCAAGCTATACATTGGACCCGTAGTGGCTCATGTAAAGCCTACCTTCCGATATTGGTCCAATGTATATAGTGAGGTGAAAATTACTTCTTGTCCATTAATTGACAACTTATACACCGAAGCTGTGTCTTAAGATATACTATCGAAAATTCTCTTGCATGTCAGAATGGTGTTGGTAAATTAGCGCACTCTTTAATATTCCCATTTTTCCCTTTGTTTAGGGGCAACTATTTCAACTGATGCAAAGACTTGAAAACACCACACCCCATTTCATACGCTGCATTAAGCCAAATAACTTACAGCTGCCTACAACTTATGAACAAGGATTTGTACTCCAGCAACTTAGATGTTGTGGAGTTCTAGAAGTTGTTCGGATATCAAGATCTGGCTATCCTACCAGAATGTCTCACCAAAAATTTGCTAGGAGGTAATTCAATGCATCTACCAGAATGTATATCGTCTATTAATTTGACAGGGAACAAATATATTTTTTTAATTTTTATCAGGTATGGTTTTCTTCTTCTTGAGAATGTTGCATCTCAAGACCCGCTTAGTGTTTCAGTGGCAATTCTTCAACAGTTCAATATTCTCCCAGAGATGTATCAAGTTGGCTACACAAAATTGTTCTTCCGTACTGGACAGGTGAGATAAATACTCTAGATAATAGAATGTATATAGTTGCTTGAGTGCTCAATCATCCCTTATCTTTATCGACTTCCTCAAATTATTCATGTAATCCTGTAATATTGAATTATTTTGAGGCATGTCATTTTGTGTTCTGTTTTCCTACAATGATTGCTTGTGTTTTATTTATCTTGCTCCATAGCCACTATTCTGTTAGGATGTAATATCAGCTTTACAAAGGATAACATGCAAGAGTTGTGGCAAAGTTGTCACTAATCCATTGATTCCTTTTATTTTCTCCCTTTTATGTGCCTATTAGATCAAGTATATCAACTGTCTTGTTCTTCTTCTCTGAACTGTTGCAATTTATAGATCGGTGCACTTGAAGATACAAGAAATCGTACCCTTCATGGTATTTTGAGGGTTCAGAGCTGTTTCCGAGGCCATCAAGCTCGTCGTCTTGTGAAGGAGCGCAGAAAAGCAATTGTTACATTGCAATCATGTATTTTGTCATCTCTCTTTAGTTATTTGTTTGGTTCTATATTGGGAAATTATTTATTTATCTGGCTATAGATATACAATGGAGTATTTTTGTCTATTGATATCATTAAGAAATTATGAAAGTTTTAGCTTTTCTTATATCTTTTCCCAGTCATTCGAGGTAAGAAGACTAGACAGATTTACTCAGGCTTGCTACAGAGACACAGAGCTGCAATTGTTTTACAGAGATATGTAAAATGCCAATCTGCTAGGAAAAGTTTTATCGATGTTCGTAATGCTACAGTTACAATACAGTCTGGTAAGAACCTCCACATTCTACTTTAGGTTCTTCAGTGGACTTGGTTTGGCAGATCATAATATTTAACTTATCAATTCTTTAATTATATTAATCAGTTATTCGTGGACGGCTTGTTAGAAGGTGTTCTGGAGATGTTGGTTTACTAACCACTGCCAAGAAACTTGAAGGCACAAAGGTAATATGCATCCTTTTGTTTCATCATCTAATATTTCATCTGTTGTTTTTTTCTTTCTAGTCTAAAATCTAATTTCAAATTGTCCACATGTATACAAAATTGCAGTATTCTGTCACTGGCTCACTGCAATAAGAATTCTGGCTCAATTTATTTTCTCTCTCACCAATATTCAACTGCAGAGATTAGTTAAATTCTTCTATCATGTATCATCAATGTAGGTATGCTTGACCAACTAAAATATCGAGAATCATATTTGATACTTCATTTGGCTGTTTAGCAGTCATTTGGTTTATGGAATGTCTCAATGCTTGCATTATCACTTCCTACGAAACCTTCTCTCATTTCCTTATTTTCTTCCTTTTCCCTCATTAATCTCCTTCCACTTCTACCAACTGAGCAATCCTTGTGGCTTTTGACTTACACAACTTATCCGTATATTCTACGAATTCCTGTCCAATACTTGTTGTGACCTTTTGACAAACAGTGACACTGCTCCGTTATGAGCAAGATGTATCTTCTCATGATGTATTGCTGCTTTTGTGATTTTGGCACAAAAATTACACTTATGAAAGCTGAGGTCAATATTTAATAGCTATAGAAGAAAAGGTTGAATGCAGCATGTATAAATCTAATAACGTGGGAAGAAAAAAAAAATGAGAGTAGGAAACTAGTCATAAGAACTAATAACCATTGACATAGACATATCATAGATTTATGGAGAAGTTATTAGTGAATAGAAAAGGTAATTTAATTTTTAATGTACCTAATCACTCGAGTGGATTCTTATTACTACATAGATAATCACATAGACTCGACAATTATATGTGAAGTCATGATTCATGAATATGAGATTCAACACTATGTTTTAAAAATCGGCAACAATATACCTCAGTAACATATTCAATATATTCAGGTAAGCGAAAATATATTTGGCAACTATTATTGAACAATTAAAGACTATGTAGTTCCTAGTAAATAGACAATTCAACACAGCCACCAATGATCACCAAACCATTGATTCAGCATTATATCTAATGGAATAAAGAGGTGAAGAACTATAGCAATAGAATTATCCATTAAAAGGAAAAGGAATAATAAGCATAGAAGATGAAGTAAAAAATGGAAAAGAGCAAAATTAAAATAAAATATTAAAACAAAATGACTTTAAAACTAGAACGAAGGAAAAATTATAGGAAACAAATGAAGTAAAATAAGCGTAACAAACAATAAAAACATAATAAAAGAATAAATAATACAAGAAAGAGTAAAGTGTTGGGCATGAAATTTACACTGATTCATATTTAATATGAGACATCTTGATTCAATTAGTCAATGTTATGGAATCTAGCTCCACATTTGGTTGATGATTTGGTAATGCTGAATGGATTATAATAAGATATCGGATTAATGGTTGGAGGATAACATGGTGATGGTTTCAACACTGGATCAAGATATTTTCCAAGCTTGTTATTTGATCAAAGAGCCGAGCCACTGTTACATTGATTTGGATGGTGACACCGAACCTTATTGCATATTATTATCAAGCTATTTGTTACGCATGCAGCATCATAAGACATTGTGATAAGTCCAGAGGGAAGTGGAATGTGAGAGTTAAGCTTTCAAAAATCATAGCTTAGCTCCATTATTTGGGGAATGACTGGTGCAATTGCTTATATAGGAAGTATAGAATCCAGCTTCAACATTAGTTGTAGTTTTTCGAAATATTCCATGAGCTTCACATGAATTGTAAAAGGTATAAAGCTTGCACAACATGCAATTGTTTATTCACATTACAATTGACAATATATTAATTTCACTTGTATGCAATAGAACTTCAGCCTAAAATTTACTGCATAAATGAAGAACCTATGTAGTACAAAATGCTCTAAAGTTTTGGCTGATTGTGTTTCTTGGCTTCTTTTAATTTTCTTTTTTTTTAATTCTTTGAATTTTTGTCGGGTTTTCTGATTGAAACTCGAAAACCCTGAGGGGAACTTCTGAAGCTGTCAAAAATGAGGCTCCAGAAATTGAAACTCCACAAGATCCAGGGGAGACCAAAAGCCCATGCAAGTTTTCAAACTTGGTCATATGTGAGTTGAACTCATGTATTTGCACATGTACATTAAAGCAGATGCCTATGCCTTCTAAGTCACCATCCTTAGTCTTGTGATT
Source organism: Phoenix dactylifera (assembly GCF_009389715.1). Classification (NCBI taxonomy): domain Eukaryota; kingdom Viridiplantae; phylum Streptophyta; class Magnoliopsida; order Arecales; family Arecaceae; genus Phoenix; species Phoenix dactylifera. The sequence continues at coordinate 16,914,418 of NC_052396.1, read as the reverse complement.
TTTAGTGCAGCCCTTTATTATGCTGCCATTCTATTGTTTTCTCGTTTACTTTTTTTTTTTTGACATGCCAACCTTGTTTTGTCAAGTTAAACAAGAAGCTTGTAATTCCATCAACAACTTTCAGGATGAAAGAAAAACAACGCTTGGCCTGTTTCTGATGGATTTAAAAAGCCTCTCTGTCCTTGCCACCTGTTTAAATTATTTCTTAGCAATAACAACTCATAATCTTATGCTGCTCCTGCACTTGGTTTGATTGGTTAAATCCACGTTGAGATTTTTGCTTCAGGAATCCGATGAGGTGCAGGTGAAGGCATCTTTCCTTGCAGAGCTACAAAGAAGAATTCTGAAGGCTGAGGCTGCACTTAGAGTGAAGGAAGAGGAGAACGACATACTCCATCAGAGGCTCCAGCAGTATGAGAGCCGATGGTTGGAGTATGAGCAGAAAATGAGATCCATGGAGGAGGTGTGGCAGAAACAAATGAGATCCTTACAGTCGAGCCTCTCAATCGCAAAGAAAAGCCTTGCCGCCGATGATGCTGCGCGAAGATCCGATGCATCTGTGGATCAAAGCTGGGACAGTAATGGAAACCATATTGGAACCAGAGGGCGGGAGGGGAGTCATACGCGATTGGGGTCCCGCGTCCTGGACCGAGATATGAGTGCAGGCCTTGGCGCTATCAGCCGCCTTGCTGAAGAATTCGAGCAGCGGAGCCAGGTTTTTGCAGATGATGTGAAGTTCTTGGTGGAGGTGAAGTCTGGGCAGGCAGAGGCAAATCTAAATCCAGAAAAAGAGCTGAGGAGGCTGAAGCAGAACTTTGAATCATGGAAGAAGGATTTCAGCATGCGACTCCGAGAGACCAAGTCAATCGCGCACAAGCTTGAAGCTGATGGTGCTGCAAGCTCAGATAAGGCAAAGAGGAAATGGTGGGCAAGGTTGAACAGCACAAAAATTATGTAGCTCATTCTAACATACGTACATGCATACCATTTCTTATAGCTCTCATGCTGTTGGATGACCATCTGCGGAGAGAATCCACGTATGTCAGTGCAGCTCAAAACATTCGAGGATAGTCCACCCTGCTGCTTATTATGGGAAGCCCTCAACTCAGCGTCCGTAGGTAGCAACAAGCCAATGTTGCATGGGTCCACAATATATGACAATTTATGCTGCTCGCTGCTTAGTTGGGAACCATGAGAACGCTGCATTAATTAGCTACCAGTAGGGTTGCAGAGAAGAGGGCATGCACACTTCATCATTTTCCAGTTTGAATAAAACAGTTTGTCTGTTGTCTGCTATGGTCCGCATAGAACTTGAAACATCAGATAGTCGAGCAAAAGAGCATGAATAAATTATTTTTTTACGTAAATATTGCCTGAAAAATATTTATTTAAAAAATTATAGAATTTTGGTTTTTTTATCTCTAAAGAACGGATTCTTAAGTAGGCTATGATTTTTTGCTTTTTTGAGACAAAATCATAGATGGAATCTATCCCCACTCTAATTTGGTTTTCTATATCCAGGATCCAACAACTAGTAGAGAGAGAGAGAGTCCATGCGTTTTGAACCAGATGGTCGCTACGTTGACCAGAACCAATTACGTGATTGCGTGAGACTTGGTTCAAATTTTATTTCTGCAGGCCGGCATTCACGTAGGTCCAAGAGGGAACCAATTCCATAGATCAGATTATCAGAAAAGATCCCTCACATCCAACAGCGAGAGCCGTAGATTCCGTGGATCTATGAACTGTGGACCTGCACGCAGGAATTAAATGTGTTTCAAACCTGTACGCAAGGATTTCATGTAGTTCTGGATACTATCGCATGGGTAAGTTTGGCCTCATCATCATAAAGACTAGGAGGAAAGCTCTTCTAATTGTTCATGATGATTAATTTCTCTATTAGTGGCTATTCTATTTCTTTAGGAACCATTATTTCTCTATTATTATTCACAAAAGTTACTCAGATCGTCGCAGTGGGGCTGGACTCTAAAGCCTATCCTGAATTCGGGTGGTTCCGTAACTGAATAATGAAGTAATTCTAAAGCTATCACGTGGTCGCAGCTCAACGGCCTATTGATAAGGACGCTGGGGCGGACGAAACCCTAGTCCCCATCTTTGGCCGGCCCGAATCCGTATATCCGGCACGGCCATGGCGAGGCGGGAAAGCGCCGAGCGCGAGGAGGAGGAGGCGAGGGTTTGCATCAACGAGGCCCTCACTGACGACGAGCTCCGAGCGGTGCTGGCGAGGCTGGACAGAGAGGAGGAGAAGGACACGTTCGGCCTCGTCTGCAAGCGCTGGCTCCGGCTGCAGAGCTCCGAGCGGCGGCGCCTCCGGGCCCGGGCCGGCCCCGCCATGCTCCGCCAGATGGCGCAGCGCTTCTGCGGCCTCGTCGAGCTCGACCTCTCCCAGTCCGCCTCCCGGTCCTTCTACCCTGGCGTCACCGACTCCGATCTATCGGTTATCGTCGACGGGTTCCGGGGCTTGCGAGTTCTTAATCTCCACAACTGTAAAGGTGAGATTTTTTGACTTTGGAGGGGGGAATTCAATTTTCTTCCTTTTCTCTCCAATTTTGCTAAGTTTTTCGGCGGATAATTTTGATTGAATTTACGAATTTTGTGCTGTTGTCGTGCTTGTTGATTGTGTTGATCAACTGGGCGGTAAAAAAAGGGGCCAGTTTTAGGCTTTGGACTGAGGTCGCTTTTTTGGCATTTAAGTTTCGATTTATTTTGGAGATTTTGTAACTCTTGTTGGCGATGATGGTGAAAATTGGTGATACGACCGAGTGGACTTTTACTTTCTTTGAAGAAAAAAAAAAAAGCTCAGAACTCAGAATCGAAAAACTTCTTTGGTTATGCCCTTTTGAGGCTACTTAAGAAAGAGAATAGCATTTTTTCCAAGTTGCTGCACATTATTATAATATTATCTTGGTACAAAGGATGAAACTTTAATTTGCTTGTTATTGTTGAATGATGTTGGTTGCATTTTGTTCTAATATGATTTGAATATCTGTTGTTGGTTGTTGTTGATTATTTAAATGTAAATGATGCGGTTATTGGTTAGAATTATAAGATGATATTTATTCTTTGCTTTCTGGAAACTGTTTGTATGGAAAATATAATGTTTTTAGTTGGGCTCTGGAATCTGAGTCGTGATTGCATTTTTTTAAGGTCGTTGATGTAATTTAGTAAAAATATATTGCTCAAAATGAGCTTTTTGAATTGTAGTCCATTCATTTGGATTTGAAGTTGACAGTCTATTTAGACAGTAAAATGTTGTTGTAGAATGAAAATCTCTTTTTACTGAATGATCAGGATCCACGTGAACGATTTAGCGTGAGGAATTCTTTATTGATTTTTTCCATGAGAATTAGTTTTGTGAAACTTTTACGCTGCTCTGTAGAGTATTACAAGCCTAGCATTTTGCTCTAATAACAGGGAATCAGTAATTGTATTAAGGCAGGGTCTTCTGCTTTTATTTCATGAAGTCATTTTGTAGAACCACTTCGCTTCAATGTAGTATTTGAGAAACACATTTCTGATTCAATCTCCCCCTTCCCTCTCTCCTCTCTCTCTCTCTCTCACACACACACAATCACACACTTTTTTATCCATTTGATACATTTGTTTGATTGTGGTATGGAATTTAACAAGTTACCCAGAATCACAACTGTCTTACATTGTTAACATGTAACTCAATATTAAATCAGTAATTTAACTGAAAAATTAAGAGAATAAATTCTTCATCTAGGCCGACATATGTTTATATTCATGAGTTGGTCTTCTTATGGTTTTGAGCAACTAGCTATCATGCATTGCTTCTATCTGTAATAGAAATGATGTGTGCACTGTTGGACAGGTGTTACTGATGCTGGGATGATAACACTGGGAAATGGCCTTCCGTCGCTCCAGTCCTTGGATGTTTCGTACTGCAGAAAACTCACAGACAAGGGATTGGCAGCCTTTGTACTGGGTTGTTGCAATTTGAAAAGGTTTCACCTTGCTGGCTGCAAATCCATAACAGATCATCTATTGCAAGCTTTATCCAGGAGCTGCTCTCACCTAGAAGAGCTAGGACTAGCAGGATGCAACAGCATAACTGATGCTGGGCTCTCGATTCTTGCAAATGGCTGTCGCTATATTAAATCTTTAGATGTTAGTAAATGCAGCAAGATTGGTGATTTGGGAGTCTCGAGAACTGCTGAGGTCTCTTCATCATCTCTGAAGACCCTAAAGCTGTTGGATTGCTACAAGGTTGGTGATAAATCCATATTTACCTTGGCTAACTGCTGCCATAACCTTGAGACCCTGGTTATTGGTGGATGCCGTGATGTTTCTGATGAATCAATGAAATCCCTAGCACTTGCCTGTGGTGGCAGCCTGAAGAACTTACGGATGGATTGGTGTTTAAACATCACCGATTTATCCTTGAGCCGCTTGTTGTCAAATTGTAGATATCTTGTGGCTCTCGACATTGGTTGTTGCGATAAAGTAACAGATTCAGCATTTCAGGCACTAGGAATGGGAGGGTTTGAGTCCGATTTGAAGGTCTTGAAGGCCAGTAACTGCCTGCGGATCACGGTTATTGGAGTAGGCACAATATTGCAGTACTGCAAGTCCATGGAGTATCTTGACCTGCGGTCCTGTCCAAATGTTACAAGGCTTGGTTGCGAACAAGCTGGGTTGCATTTTCCAGAACGCTGTCGAACGAACTTTGATGGCAGCTTATCAGAGAGCGATGCTATGATTGGTGGCTTCTTTTGAAGCCAGACCAAAATAAGGGAAGGCTCTTGGCCGAAAGTTGCTCATGTACAAGGTCACATCATAATCAGCTTCCCAATTTGTTTAGCAGCCAAGTGAGAGTAGTAAGTACGCTTAGCAGTGCTGTGAATTCGTATCATGTTTCATTGATTTATATTGCTTGTCAATCTTTGTGATTGAAACACAAATGCCTCAGTGGATTTATGTAAATATGTTTTGATACTTTCAGAGCTAACTACTGTTTTTGATGAATATGTCACTTGGACGATGCGTTAGAATAGATGAGAATAAACATAGTGGCTCTAGCTAGTACATATGAACATCATGCTTTAGAATTCAAGGGCATTGCCTGATTCTACAGTGGACGCATGGAAGAGAGGGGCTGTTTTGATGGCTGCAGTGTGCCTTGATCCAATATTTGCTTTTTGTGCAGCCTATTATAGTGACATGCAGCTTCTGTTTAAAACTCCTGATATGAATTGCTCGACTTTAAGATGGGTTTTTTTTATCCTACAACGAACAAGATTTTTATCCGGCATTGGATCATGATCTGCATAAACCAATAAGAAATATCCACATTATATTTAGCATGGCTCGGGCAGCGCAGGTCATACCATTGATACACGGTACAAAAAGTGTAGGCTGAAAATATTTTGTACTCCATCAATACTGAACTAGTGTGGCACAGTATCGGGTTCGGTATCGAGACGATAAATCTTGATATTTAGGATTTCTCTGTGCATTAAAATTTCCTCGACAAACCATGGGCAGAATATAATATACTTGCTGAAAATTTGTAGTTAGATTGCTACAGTGCCACATCAAATATATGATATTTGCTGACATATTAACTTGATCATGGCTTGTTCGCCTCAGCTTTTAAAAGACGAACAAAAGCTATATAAGAAGGACAGGAAATGAGCATGGCCATGATTGGTCCGTCCCTGGCCCAAGCCGGGCTCCTTAAGTAAGCTGAGTTCGGCTTTGGTTTGAAAGTATTCGGCACCAAGCGGGAGCTTGAACTCCGATGTGACCTGATGAGGGATTTGGGAGGGAGGGAGGGACCGGGTTTGAGAGAGATCGAGTCACTCGTCACTAGTTTTCGGCGTGCCCATCTACTTCAGCTGTGTGGAATAACTTGCCTTTAAAGACCTCCCAGCATATCTCAGACTCGTTAGGAGCAGGCTGTCTTGTTCTTGGCATCTCCTAATGTTTGTTTCCTTGCAAACTATTAAGATGAAATCAATCTTTGTCTCTGGTACATTTGGACCTCTCAGAATTTTCACATCCTTGTTCGTTGGGATTCAGTAAAGCTGATTTTAGTGGATCGATCCGTCCCGAATCTGCTAGCACCGGTTTTATGTTGTTCAAGCAGATCGCCATCAATGCTGCCAGCAGCTAGAAGGGCTTCGAGTTGCTAGGGAGGGTTTTGACGTCGTTTTAGGTTGATATCATTTGTGAAGGTAAGAGGGTATACGCTTCTCTCTGTCTAATAGCTTTTTTATGCATTGCAATCATCGAGCCCGTCTAGCTCAGTCGGTAGAGCGCAAGGCTCTTAACCTTGTGGTCGTGGGTTCGAGCCCCACGGTGGGCGCCTTTTGGGATCTCTTTTCAAAGTTTCTTTTTTTTCTTTTCTTCCTGAAAGAAAGACTATATTATTCTTTGGTAAAAAGCAACCCTGACCGGTAAGTATTCTGTGGATTTTCTTTTCTTAACTCAAGCCTACACTGCTGGATATATGTAGACGTATAATAATGTCAATTAAAATTCTGTTTTCAGTATGTAAGCAGTGCATTGTCTAATTAGGCAACCACTAGACTAATGTCATGAGAGCCAATCTTTTGAAAGACATTATTGCGTATCCAGTTATCCCACCTCAATGGAGATACAGAAATTGCCATCACCTGGATCGTTGCGTCAACAAAATTACCATCAAGAAAACTTCCAGTTCCAATGACTGATGAATTATTGGATGAAATTTTTCTCCAACCTTGACCCACGCTTTGGGTATCTATGGAGAAAATTGCCTTTAAGATGATAGATACCTCATGGCCGCCATGAGCTTTTTTAGTGATGCCATTTGCTCTTTTTAACATGCTGTCCATCTTCCAAACATTGAAGAACATAGTATTTCAAAAATATGTCAGAAAATTTATTCTTATCATTCTTTATGGTAGATCATCAATGCTTGAAGGGTGAAGGTACCATGGGCCCTTCAAAATGCTCAAGAAAACTAGATCCCTAGCATTCAAAATTGTAGTTAGCTGCTGATCCACACGTTCGTCGTCCAATATTTCACAACAGTAGTTCTAGTTTTCCTCCATGGTGCGGCCTCGTACCATAAAATATTGTTCGTCCCTGAATGGCCATCATCATGAGATGGATGGCTATGAAACAATGGGCGCCATGCACATGCTTATAAACTACCTTCTTTGATGGTCATCCATTTTGTGATGGCAGCCATCTACGGCTGCACAACACTCTACAGTGCCGTGCACACACTGCACACCGTAGAGGATCCATGCTCTCTGCTAGATAGTTCCTATATTCTCTTGACATCAAAAAATGTTCTTATATTCTCATCTTTGGTTGTTAGTAACTCAATCATATTTAAGTTCTTTGACATCAATGAGAAGGCTCCCTCCAAGTAGCCCAAATCTTTCCTTTTCTCGATTCCTATTTCTTTTGAAGGGAAGCAAGAGGTAAGCCGCAGCGAAAGCAAGTCTTCATAGGCGATTGTCACTACTTATGGATCCGAACATGGGTAATCTATCCATGACCAGGATGAAGCTTGGGTAAAACTAAGTAGAGATCCGAACCGACTGATGTTGAAGAATCAGCGGATGAGTTGTGGTTAGCACCAGGCTTCCTCGTGGGCGATTAAAGGGATTGGGTCCATACATGATGCTTCCTTTTAGAAAGGACCGAATGGAACCAAGGGAATTTTATTTTGGGAGTTGGTAGTTGATTTGCAAACCCCGACAAGAGGGAGGTCTAGGAATCCTCGACACTAGAAACATGAACATCGCTCTGCTCTGTAAATGGTGGCGGAATTCCTTTTCTAACAGGGAAGAGCTATGGAGGAAGCTTCTTCTTGCTGAGTACACCTGCAGTGCTTCAGTTTGAGGCATGCTGGACACAAGGAATGGCAGTGGCTCACAGTTTTGGAGAGTGATCAGGAAGGCCAAAGTTATACTTTTAGTATATGAGATCCAAGAAGACATGGAAGATCATCGTTTCCTGGAACAAGCTATGTTCGAGGATGAAATAATGTTCATAGAGGAACATTGAGTTCAAAGGATCTATGTTGTCAGAATGGAGTAGCTTTCTCAAACTAAAAGGACAGGCCGGAGAGGTTCGGACCACCTGGGTTTGATTTTTCTTGTTTTCAGGTTCTGTTACCAGCTCTTGGTCAGTTGTGCTTTCCACCTCTCTCATTTGAATGAATTTGATGGAGATCTCAGCATTGAAAGCCACCCGGATTCAGCGCCGAGTGTATTTTATACTGATAGAATTTTGTCACTCGTTAATCATCAACTTATTTGTTGAGTAATACATCGAAACCTTGTCAAAGTTCGGCATACAAGCCTCGCTCATAGTACGATGAACGCATTGCTCTTAATTTGCATGATGTCATAGAAAAGAAGAAACAAAATCGACACCCTTTTTTCTTTAAGACTGCATGGAACATGCTCTGATGGAAAAACGTGTCGCAGTTTTCGTGATAATTACAACGAGACATTGTACACTAAAGACTTGTTTTCATTTCTCGAACATATCATATGATGAGTATATTCTGCCGAAAGGTCATCGTAATTCTGAGATTGCCCGCTGTAGGTATCTGAAAGATCTTTGGTATCTGATAAATCCCATAAACCAAAACTCAAAGTCATCCATGGTGACCATCTGGATGTACTTCTGGTTTGGCTTGTCCAGATTCTCACTCGACGTGGCTTTCTTCATCATTCTCAACGGAATCAAAACCTATATATCGAAGACACCAGATTCAGTTAGAAACTGAAATAAGATTCAGAATATTATTCTCTAATCTTGTGCATGAGAGCCTTTGGAAATGAAATTACCTTGTAAGGCACTCTGGCCAGGTCTCCTTTGGAAGAAGTTAGCGTAAGGGACTTGTCGCTGTGGAATGCAACCTTCTCGGTTGAGATAAAGAGCATCCCTGCAATAGGGCCAGCAGTGGTTGACAGATAACACTGGAAGGTCTTCAGCAATTTCTCTCCTTTTTCAACAGAGAAAGCTTGCCTGAAAACTCTCTCCACGCCACCCGCTTGAAGAATCCTTGCCCCTAAGCTCAACTTCCCCTTCATAGTTTCAGTGATCTTAGGCCCCAAGGTCACTGCAATTTCGTAGGGGAATAGTTATTATCATTTACTATAATATACTCTATGGATTATGGAAACAAAACATAATTGCATTGTACTGAAATTTGGGTAGGAAGGTGGGGGTGGATGGTTACCATGTTCTCGGATTCCTTGCACATAATTGTCCGCTTTTTTGCTGAACTTGCTCATCCGATCGACAGCTGAATCCTTTTTACCTACAATTCCAGACGATTCCCATTAATATACAGCTGAAGGATGTCTTTCAAATGCTATGAAAAAGATGAAAAAAACAAAAAACAAAAAATTCAGAACAATTGATATGAGAATGCGAGGGAGATGATCATTACTGTGTTTGCAGTACATGGACCCATATGAATCGGATTGCAGGTATAAGCTAGCAGGCTCGGCAACAGAAGCAGGCTCGCTTGGTAATTCCTCTGCTGCATATGTGACAGAGCTGACAGGAATTCCAAGGACATGGCCATGGCTTGGGTTCTTCATTTTTGGGGGTGAAGCTCCTTTAGCCCTTCTTAGCTCCGACCACTCACTCTTGAGGTTGTTTCTCTCCGAGAGCCGCTCCCTGCTCCAAACGCCCGGCAGAGAGTCCTTATAAGGTGGAGAAATCTAGGAAGTGGTGAATGCATTCAGCAGGAATAAAGTGGCTGACCGAATCAGCTCTTTTATCTTGCAGAGTCATCATCAGCTCATCCGATATAAAAGAATTGTAATGTAATGAACCAACCCAGAAAGAAAGAGAGAAGAAAAGTCTCCCCCTGCTTTTGTGCCATCCATCCCCCTTTTCTAGAATTTTCCATGATCAAAGGAGCTGATGAAGCTTAATCATGCAACAACTTCGATACTGACCAAATGACCAAGTTAGGTGAATAAGTTCTCTGTCCTGTTCATCTTTGAAAAGGAGCGCCACCTCCTAATCCGTGACATCCGAGCCATGGTCTCCGGCAGAATGGCCTTCCAAGCTGAGCATGTCTATAGAGAGGCCAGTAAAATGGATGGCCTCGTACATAGGCAGCCACTTCGCAGATGAAACCATGAACACGACCTAACTCAGCTGATCGATCAACTTCTGACACGTATCTGGATAAAGAATGGATCTTGCTCTCCAAGAAAAGGGTCCTTTTTCCGTCGAGGGTTATGCACCACAAGTCTTCGGCTGGCGTGGAATTGGACCCATATGATGTGTAAGACCATCCTTCCATAGGATTGAGGTAAGAAACGGATAAGATAATCTTTCCCACCTTTCCAATTCTATTCTTTCCCTTCGGTTCCTCGAAGCTTTGCACCGCATTTACCGACGTCGGCTGACGCAGCAATGAGTCGGGATCTCATCCCACGCAGAACTGAGTCAGCATTTCATTACGTGTTTGGAGATCTGGTGTTGACAAGAGAAGCTTCTTTGGATATGGAGGTGATAGATAGCTTGACCGTTTATTTAATAAAACGGATAAGACTCCGGCAAATTGAAGGATCAGGAGCTGACATATATATTTCTTCAAGTGCTTCAGAAAAACAACCAACGTTATTTTCTCATGCAAAGGAGAGAGAACGAAATAATGATCGAAATAGTGCAAGCGAAATTGTAGGAGTAAAGTAATAAAAAATACTCCCAACACTTGGGATAACCTGCGTCACAATAACTTCTGGCTTGCATTAAAAGTCGGTGCATTTTCCTTGTTTTACTCCAAGAATCAAAACCGACAAAAAGAAGGCGAATCTCATTGGACACAAAAAGGAAAAGAAAATGCATACACCCTTATGCTTATCTGTAAAACTATCTTTTTCCTGTTATTTTCCTGGTTTTGAGGTGGAGGTGCATCATAGATATATAAGTCATTAGGCTGCTACTTTTCTCAAGTTCTGTATGTAAACCTACTGCTGGAATTGGCCCACACAATTGTGACCATCACATGTTGCAGCAGAACTGGAGGATTGTGCCATTAAACAATGGCCACCACCATGTGGCAGTCAAGGCATTGCCTTCATCCGCAACCCTGAACTTTTCAAGGAAAAGAAGCCGACAAGTTGTAGTGGATTAGGCTCACCTTGCAGGAGATGGCCGAATCAGCCACCTGCATTCCACTATAAGACTGTTCACAACTTCATGTTCAAAATTGACAGCACTTCGATTCAACCTTACTTAACAAACTACAAACAGTACTATCCAGAAAATTCCTCGACATCCTCTGGAGTACATAAAACAGAGGCATTTCATAAAATATAAAAACAAGAGGAATCAAGCTCATAATTTCACACAAAAAAAAGATAGTCATAAGGTGTTATTTGGGTTCATTCGCCCTGTATAAGTATACCAAAATCTACCTAGTATATAGTTGATATATGATTGAACACGCACCCGCATGAACCCTCACATATTCTCTCCTTTTAAGCCCTAGCGTTCTAAACATACGTCTCCATGGATTCTCATAAGATTCGCTAGTTTTATCAACATAATCTATACTCTTATCACATCTAGCCTTGCTGATTCTAATGTCAAGGAGGTATGAATACGATGAGATAAAAAGGAACGGTTGTAAGAATTTCTCCACCGACGGCATGCGTGGGGCCTATCTTTCTGTTGGTATGGCCTTATTCGGAGATGATGGAATATGCTGACAAAACTTAACTGCTGACTGCCACGTCCCAGCTGTGCATGGATTCTCTGCCCGCGCATATTTCACCTAGAGTTGGAATTTGCCTACAAGCAGGTTTATAGAGGATTTGCAGTTCGGGAACTTCATGATGTGCAGAAGGAAACTTAGGATACTCTAACTAGAAGGAAAAAAATAAAAAATAGAACTATCCAGACTACAAGCTTATATTTTGATGGATCTACTAAAATATTGTTTGAGAACTACTCGGATATACTTTTGTTACTATTGTCTGTCCTAGATTCGATGCCCACTAAAATCGCACCTACCAGCACGACCGACTAATGACTGGGTGTGGCATTGTGGCACGTAGAGTCGACGGCTAAGCAAACCTCTAAGCAAATAGTGCGCAGGCGTTTATAGCTTGGCACGATCTCCGCACACCAAATAAGGAAGGGTGTACCTTCTTAAAGAGCCAGATAAGAAAAGAGTATAATAGCTCATCCGAAGATTGCATGACCAGATCACAATGGACTCTCGCCCTCCTCTCTATATAAACCAAGTCAGGGGATCCTAAGTATGGGACCTTCGCTGCTCTTCATCTTGGATCTTCGTTGTTCCACCAAAATTCTGCCTAGCTTAAACATCAGAAGGTTCTTTGCCGAAAACATTCCGGCAACCTCTGATTGCTTCTTTTTTTGCAAGTCGGATCTCTCATTGTGCAGCTCAGCTCTAGCCAAGCCGACCGGTCTCCAATCGCCAAATTGCCTAATTCTAACCAAGTAATTTAGGATCTTCATGGAGAGTTGTTGAAGAGTTTACCTTGTGGTCCTTCCCCTACACTAAAATAGATCCTTACCCTACCCCTTGTTCTTTAGGTTTGCCTAGGATTTCTAGGCTCTAAAAACTCCACGCAATGACTCCAACGAAACCCGACCTACAGAAGTAGGCGACACTCTCAAATCCATTAGATATTTTACTGTGGTTGCTAGTATAGTGCAAACCAATTAAATGGGGATGATGCAGGGTACGAAGCATAGTCACCATCTCTTTTCGTAAATAGACGGTCCCAAATTCTTTTGAAACAGCACCGTACTAGTAAAATTAAGAGGGCAGCCTTCCAAATTAGAGCAGGAGCGCAATGGGGTATAGTTTTTGAGATTCCTCCTCACGTAGATATGATTAGTATGATTAAGAGATTGGGTGGTTGTAGATTGAGAGACACGGTAACAAGAGCTGCAGTACCGAGTACATCAATCAATCAAAGCAACCATTATGACCCGGCTGGGATTCCTCTGCTTTCCCCAGACGCAGCAGCACCCATATTGTAGTTAGTAGCAGCGGCTGCTAGCGTTGCAGCAGCCTCACTCATTGATGCCGGAAGGGAATTAAAATTGTCCGTTATAAAAGAATGTTCATTAAATAAAAGGCGTTGAAGGGAGAATTATAAAAAATAAAAGTGACGTCACTAAGAACTGATTGGCTCTAAACACCAGGATGAGAAGCGCAATAACGTTATAAAGATTGATAGCCTCCTGCTCCGTCCAGAACTAGAGAAGCTCAGCCGCGCTTGATCGCTACAGCCCAGGTATTCATCAAATGGTAGCACTTCAATTTGAAATGGTACAGAGCAACGGAATTTTTTTGGATGGAACGTATTCAATGGCTGATAGTCAATGCCGTAATCAAAAATAAAAGGAGATTGTCTTTCAGTCTGTTATGGCATTCTTCTTTCTTATCTTCTCTGTCTCTTTTTTTCGTGTATGTATGGTGGAGGAGCATACCTACCATCAAAGAATTAAGGCATATAGGTCGACCGAAAGTAACTAGGTTGAGTACGGCTTGGACATTGGGCGTGCATGTTTCGTGTACGGATGATGTCATGCCTGTAACATCGGTGGAATCTTGATGATCGTTAAAACTCTCGGTTAGGATGCGGCCAACTATGGAGAGCTCCTGATATGTAAGCTCGGCGGTATGATGTTGGGCCTGTCTAGTGGCTACTCTTGATCTACCACATTTTGGCGCCATAATGTGTTTTAATTAGTTAAACCTTCTGATAAGCTGTAGCAAGAACCATATACATCAAATGCCTTTTGCTTTCTTGTTATTTTTCATCGGCTACTAAGCTTCTGTTTGTTTTAATACATGGTCCAGAAATGGTCATATAGATTTTCTTTAAAAAAAATTAAATATAGTGAGATTGCCACCATCCGACTGAAACTTTCAGTGTGCACGCGATTGAGAAGAGCGCCAGACCCAAAGGACCCAAGGCCGGTTGGCGGTGGACTAGTTTTATGACATAAGTCTTCAATTAGAGGTGACTGTAGCCCAAGGTGCTTACATTTGCTATGAATTATAATTTTATGCAGGTTTCTATATCAAACAAATGCAGTGCAATGTACAATTACAAATTGTAATTTGGCTTTAGAAGCATAAGGTTTGTTCCTCGCTTTCTCGTTAATTTCGGGCCTGGGGTTGGGTGTGCATAATTAGGTTAGATTTGGCCTAAGTATGGCATCATTTTCGCATAGATTTGGTGGGAAGAATAGGGATTTATAAAACCAAACACCTCTAAATGCCACCAAGGTGGTAGCCTAGTGGTATTGGGCGGAGATTCTAACCTCATGGTCCCAAGTTCGAGTGGACATGAGGTATAGGACCGCTCTTGGACCGCTAGTAGCCGGAGTGGTGCCAGGTGTGATGTACTCGCACTTGGGACTCGAGCCAGAGCCCAGAGGAGTAGCTGAGCCGGGCCCATGGGTGGGGAAAGCATGAGTAAAACCGGTCGGGGTGCCCAACACACGGCCATTTCTGCCCGCATCGAACATTCTCTTGACGGAGCGGGGGCCCAGTGAAGGCTGCTATGCGGGGGTGGGCTAGCTTGTCCCTTCCTCCCCCCTACCCCCTTCTTCTTTAGCAAAAAAAAAAAAAAAAAAAAGGAGACACCTCTAAATGAACCGGGGCCATGCATGAACGTCTGAAAAGCCGGTCAAAATCGTGATCATGGCAAGTATTTTTGGAGCGTCCGAAAGATCCTTTCAGACTTGGAAAGAGAAAGCGCCGAACTGCATTTCTGCTTCTCTAACTCCATAAAAACAGATGCACCCAAAACTAACAGAAGTTGATTTTTTTTTTAACCAAAACAACCAAGAAAGCTCCACAGTAGTCACTGCCATTTTCTACATCACAGAGCTTTCGTTCTTTTCTTTCCAAGAGATTAAGATCAGGAGGTCCCTTCAGGAAAAAAAACGAGAGAGAGAGAGATCGAATACTGGCCTCCGACAGAGTAGAGGAAAGTGGAGCCCCCATCATCAAAATTGAGAGCGTAGCTGAAGGGGTCGTAGTGGAAGCTGAACCGCTGCTTCCTTGCCTTCCCCCTCTCCATTAGCCTCCGGATCTCCGCCCTCAGCTTCCAATAGAGACTCCGCACCCTCCTCTTCCCCCCTTCCAGCACCAACCCGGCCTCCTCCAGCGCCGCTGCCACCCCCATCGCCACTGCCATCTCCAGCACCACAACCACCAGCAAAGCGCCAAGAGGCCCAGATGGTACGGACTACTGGAGACGCACTTTATAAGAAGTTGAAGACTTTTAGCTAAGCAGTGGTGCTCGCTCTTTTATAGGCTAAGGCGACGTGGGAGCAGTAGTAGAAAGCAGAAGCAGAGGTCGACGGAGGGGATGGAAGAAGATGCTCTCTCTCTTATTTTCTCCGTTCTGCACTTGTGCAGAGTCTGCTGAGAGACAGAGTCCGCCATTCTTCTTAGCTGGGGTGGTCACATGGGGGTGTGGATAGGAGAGTCCTTATTGGGAGAGTGTGACGAGATTTTGTTTGTTTGTTTATTTCCGCTCTCTTTTTTACATGTATATTGTATGGTAATGGTAATTGTGGTAGTGTTGGGAAAGTCTTGGCAGTGGCCAGTGGGGTAGATGGCGTTTTGTCTCTTTGCTGCAGCGAAAAACTCGGTGAGGTGCTGCCGCCACCGGCATCGCCACTTTGTCAACGGTATTAACAGCGCTCTGTTTTGATTCCAATTACATGCAGCTCGACACATGACCTGGGGCGGTACATGGATGGTGGTCTAAAAGAGGGTGGGTGATTAATTTCCCCTATTTTGGGGAAATTAATCACCGGTACATTTATTGACCGGTCTTTAACGTTTAATCCCTGTTGACTGGTTGTTTAACGATCAGTCCAGCCATATTTCAATACTTTATTATGAGACGAAAACGCCCCCTAAGAATATTAAAATGCCCCTGCCCCTTTTGATCTCCCATTCCCAAAAGAAGAAGAAGAAACAGGGGCAGCCGCCACCGACCACGGCCCGTCCCCGCCCGAGCTCCCTCCCGCGGTCGCCACCGGCGCCGTCTCGCTCCCTACCGAGCCCCATCCCGCGGCCCCGCCACCTCCCGTGCCCCTTCCCTTCCTAATCTCCCGTTCTCAGAAGAAAAAGAAGAAGAAGAAGGCCCGGCCGCCGCCGACCACAGCTCGCCTCTGCCCGAGCTCCCTCCTGCGGCCGTCGCCGGCCCCTGCTCGCCCCCTCTCGCGGCCTCTTCCCTCCCGAGCCCCCTCCCATGGCCCGCCCCCGTCCGAGCTCCCTCCCACGGCCCCCGCCCGAGCTCCCTCCCGCGGCCGCCGTCGGCCCCGGCTCGCCGTCGACGGCGGCCCCGCCCCCTCCAACGGCCGCCACGGCCCGGCCCCCTCCGGCGCCGCCGGCTCGCAGGAGGAGAAGAAAGAAGAAAGAAGAAGAAGGGAAGAAGAGAAGAAAAAGAAAAGAAAAAAAGGAAAAGGAAAGAAAAAGAAGGAAAAAAAAAGAAAAAAAATAAATAATTAAATAAATGCATAAATAAATAAATCAATAAATATAAATGAACAAATAAAATAAATAAAATAAATAAATAAATAAATAAATAATATATTCTATAATAAAATAAAATAATTATAAATAAATAAATAAAGCTGCCACGGCCGGGCCCTCTCCTGCGGCCCCCTTCTGCGGCCGCCATGGCCGGGCCCTCTCCCCCGGCCTCCGGTGGCGCCGGCCTGCGGGAGGAGAAGAAAGAAGAAGAAAGGAAGAAGAGAAAAAAAAAGAAAAAGAAGGGAAAAAAGGAAAGAGAAAGAAGAGAGGGAAAGAAAAAGAAAAAAAGGAAAGAAAAAGAAGAAAAGGAAAGAAGAAGAAGAAAAGGAAAGAAGAAGAAAAAAAGGAAAGAAAAAGAAGAAAAGGAAAAAAAGAAAAAAAGAAAAGAAAAAGGAAGAAAAGGAAAGAAAAAGAAGAAAAAGGAAAGAAAGGAAAGAAAAAGAAGAAAAAGAAAAGAAAAAGAAGAAAAGGAAAAAAAGAAAAAAAGAAAAGAAAAAAAGAAGAAGAAAAAGGAAAGAAAAAGAAGAGAAGGAAAGAAAAAGAAAAAGAAAAAAGAAAAAAAGAAAAAAGAAAAGAAAAGAAAAGAAAAAAATAGAAGAAAAGGAAAGAAAAAGAAGATTCATGTATGTGCAGAGAATACTTAATTGTGTACAGAGAACATTTAACTGTGTGCATCACACAGTTAAGTGTTCTCTGTACACAATTAAGTCTTCTCTGCACACACTTAACTGTGTGATGCGTAGAACACTTAACTGTGTGCAGAGAAAATTTAAATGTGTGCATATAAGACTTAATTGTGTATAGAGAATATTTAACTTAACTATGTGATGTATAGAATACTTAACTGTGTTGAGAGAAGATTTAAGTGTGTGCACAGAAGACTTAATTGTGTGTAGAGAAGGAAAGAAAAAGAAAAATAAAAGAAAAAAAAGAAGGAAAGAAAAAGAAAAAAAGAAGAAAAAGGAAAGAAAAAGAGGAAAAAGGAAAGAAAAAGAAAAAAAGAAAAGAAAAAGAAGAAAAGGAAAAAAGAAAAAAAGAAAAGAAAAGAAAAAAAATTGTCGATTAACTGTGTGCAAAAAGCAGAAAACTGTGTGCAAAAAGCACAAAACTGTGTTCGGGGGTAAATTTAGTGTGTGCCAACGTTAATTAAGTATGTTTCCAGGTTACATGCTCTAGGCTTACAACAATAAGTGTGTGCAAATGACACATATCTGTGTGCTGTAAACAATAAATTGTGTGCACAGAGCAGAATACTGAACTTAACTGTGTGCACATGGCACATATCTGTGTGCAGTAATCGATAAACTGTGTGCAAAAAGCAGAAAACTGTGCAAAAAGCATAAAACTATGTTCGGGTAATTGTGTGCACAGAGCAGAATGCTTAACTTAACTGTGTTCACATGGCACATATCTGTGTGCAGTAGTCGATTAACTGTGTGCAAAAAGCAGAAAACTGTGTGCAAAAAGCACAAAACTGTATTCGGGGGTAAATTTAGTGTGTGCCAACGTTAATTAAGTATGTTTCCAGGTTAATTGAGTTTGTGCCATGCTCTAGGCTTACAACAATAAGTGTGTGCAAATGACACATATCTGTGTGCAGTAAACAATAAATTGTGTGCACAGAGCAGAATGCTGAACTTAACTGTGTGCACATGGCACATATCTCTGTGCAGTAATCAATAAACTGTGTGCAAAAAGCAGAAAACTGTGCAAAAAGCATAAAACTGTGTTCGGGTAATTGTGTGCACAGAGCAGAATGCTTAACTTAACTGTGTGCACATGGCACATATCTGTGTGCAGTAGTCGATTAACTGTGTGCAAAAAGCAGAAAACTGTGTGCAAAAAGCACAAAACTGTGTTCGGGGGTAAATTTAGTGTGTGCCAACGTTAATTAAGTATGTTTCCAGGTTAATTGAGTTTGTGCCATGCTCTAGGCTTACAACAATAAGTGTGTGCAAATGACACATATCTGTGTGCAGTAAACAATAAATTGTGTGCACAGAGCAGAATGCTTAACTTAACTGTGTGCACATGGCACATATCTCTGTGCAGTAATCGATAAACTGTGTGCAAAAAGCAGAAAACTGTGCAAAAAGCATAAAACTGTGTTCGGGTAATTGTGTGCACAGAGCAGAATGCTTAACTTAACTGTGTGCACATGGCACATATCTGTGTGCAGTAGTCGATTAACTGTGTGCAAAAAGCAGAAAACTGTGTGCAAAAAGCACAAAACTGTGTTCGGGGGTAAATTTAGTGTGTGCCAACGTTAATTAAGTATGTTCGGGGGTAAATTTAGTGTGTGCCAACGTTAATTAAGTATGTTTCCAGGTTAACTGAGTTTGTGCCATGCTCTAGACTTACAACAATAAGTGTGTGCAAATGACACATATCTGTGTGCAGTAAACAATAAATTGTGTGCACAGAGCAGAATGCTGAACTTAACTGAGTTTTCTGCTTTTTGTAGAAATAATCCTTTTCTTCTTTTTCTTTTCTTTTTCTTCTTTCTTTCCTTTTTCTTCTTTTTCTTTCATTTTCTTCCTTTTTCTTTTCTTTTTTTTCTTTTCTTTCTTTTTCTTCTTTTTCTTTCTTTTTTTCTTCTTCTTTCCTTTTCTTCTTTTTCTTTCCTTTTTTTCTTTTTCTTTCCCTCTCTTCTTTTTCTTTCCTTTTCTTCTGTTTTTTTTTTCTTTTCTTTTCTTTTTTTTTCTTCTTTTCTTTTTTCTTTTCCTTTCCTTTTCTTCTTTTTTCTTTTTCTTTCCTTTTCTTCCTTTTTCTTTATTTATTTATTTATTTATAATTATTTTATTTTATTAGAATATATTATTTATTTGTTTATTTTATTTATTGATTTATTTATTTATGCATTTATTTAATTATTTTTTTTTCTTTCTTTTTCTTTCCTTTTCTTTTTTTTTTCTTTTTCTTCTCTTCTTCCCTTCTTCTTCTTTCTTCTTTCTTCTCCTCCTGCGAGCCGGCGGCGCCGGAGGGGGCCGGGCCGTGGCGGCCGTTGGAGGGGGCGGGGCCGCCGTCGACGGCGAGCCGGGGCCGACGGCGGCCGCGGGAGGGAGCTCGGGCGGGGGCCGTGGGAGGGGGCGAGGCCACAGGAGGGGGCTAGGGAGGGGGCGAGCAGGGGCCGGCCGCGGCCGCAGGAGGGAGCTCGGGCGGAGGCGCGCCATGGTCGGCGGCGGCCGGGCCTTCTTCTTCTTCTTTTTCTGCTGAGATCGAAA